>NW_026637190.1:2252500-2335000 GCF_028554395.1 Pezoporus wallicus | reverse complement strand
GTCAGGAGAAATGGGGTTCATGTGGTAGGGCTCAACCTGACCTGCCAGTGTGTGCTTGAGCCCAGAACCCCCCCCATGTGCTGGGCTGCACCCACAGAGTGTGAGCGGCAGCTCAGGGAGGGGATCCTGCCCCTCTGCTGCGCTCTGGGGAGACCTCCCCTGCAGTCCTGATCCAGCTCTGGGGCAGCAGCACAAGAGGGACGTGGAGCTGTTGGAGAGAATCCAGAGGAGGCCATGGAGATGCTGCGAGGGCTGGAGCAGCTCTGCTCTGGAGCCAGGCTGAGAGAGCTGGGCTGGGGCAGCCTGGAGAAGAGAAGGCTCCTGAAGGGGAGACCTGAGAGCAGCTCCAGTGCCTGAAGGGGCTGCAGGAAAGCTGGAGAGGGGCTTGGGACAAGGGATGTAGGGACAGGCCAAGGGGAATGGCTTTAACCTGCCCGAGGGGAGACTGGGATGAGCTCTTAGGCAGAAGCTCTTCCCTGTGAGGGTGCTGAGGAGCTGGCACAGGGTGCCCAGAGAAGCTGTGGCTGCCCCATCCCTGGCAGTGTTCAAGGCCAGGTTGGACACAGGGGCTTGGAGCAAGCTGCTCCAGTGGAAGGGGTCCCTGCCCGTGGCAGGGGGTTAGAACTGGATGAGCTTTAAGGTCCCTTCCAACCCAAACTATATGAGCATATTCTATTCATAAGGCAAAGAATTCTATACTCGGTGATTCTAAGGCAAAGCCATTGAGGGAAGCTGGGAAACCCCAGAGATTGCTCCAACACCTGCAGGAACGAACTCCTCATTCTAATACCAAAATCATTTAGGAAAAGGGGGGAATCTCTGTTCAAGCTGAGATGACAACAGGCTCCATACGAAAGTTCATGCAAGCTACCGGAGAGGAGGGTCTCTCTCTCCCCAGAGTGCCTACAGACCTACAGTGCACAGCAACAGAAAGTTTCTGCCTGTGACAGCTACTACCTATAGGTAGAACCCCATAGTTGAGATTTTCAGCAGTAGATGAAAGAATTAGAAGATAACATTTCATCTCCAATTTCAGCTGAATGCAAACATACCATTTCATTAATCTCCTGTGACATATCAGATTCAAAGAGATGCCACCAGTTTGCATATGAGATTGCAATGAGATTAACAGACTGCAGTGAGTTTTAACAGTTTGCAATGAGATAAACAGATTTCGAATGGAGAAGGGCAAGAACTTCACAAACCACAAGCCATTGGGTTTCATCTGGTGTCTCCCCATCTAACCACAATTCTGGCCAAACCAGCCCTTTCACCTCTAAGTTCCAGCTACTAAAATTGAAAGCAAGAGGAAATACATCACACACGAAGGTGAGTTATTCAGGTTGTTCATCAAACACAAGCACCACTCCACAGCCAGCACAGGCTGGATGCAGCACAGCCAGAGCAGGAAAGGAGCAAGCTCCCGCACTTGGGCACAGGGCTGTTCCTTGCGGCCAGCAGCAGGCGGGGAGGCAGTGCTGTGCACAGCAAGTATTTCTCCCCAATTACCTGTTCCTGCTGCTATTTGTCCTCACATCGTCCTGGGGCCGTGCTCTGTGCAGTCAAGAACGCTCTCTGTCAATGCAATCACTGCCTCATTCCCTGCTGCTCCCCAGTGGCCTCCCCGTGTTAAATCCTGAGGATTGCCTCCCTCTTTCCCACATGCTGAACTCTCACTCGGGCTCGGGGCTAATTTTAGAATAACGGTAAAACTGCTCAAGTATTTTTTTAACAGCCTCAAAATGTACCTACAGGAACCGCTGTGAAATTTCCCCTTTAGTCTCTTCCAGACGGTTGATCTTGGCCAGAACATCATCCTGCAGCACTGAAACCTGAACAAATGAGGTGGCAAATGAGGCTGCGATGGCTCATGACTGAGCAGAGCCAGAGGAAGGGAAACACGTGCTGCTTAAAACCACCCCCAAAAGCAGCTGAAATGAAGGTAACAGCCCAGGATGATGCTGGATCTTCCTGCTGGCTCTGCTGGGAGGGTGGCACCACAAAGCACACAACATTTCATGGTGCAGCCAGTGTTATTCTGAGCCCATTGACTGGATTTAACTCCGCAGAAGAACATTCCTCCGAGCAGGGCAGCCCAGCGTGTGCCTTGGGGAGCTCCCACGTGCACCACCCGTGTGCAAGGGAGCTGCTCTGCTAGAAGAACTCAGCACAGGACAAGCATGTCACACCCGCACACATGAGGCATGAGGAGCCCCTGGTGTGACTGGGCTGCAACTCCCCCTGTACTAGCATTACACATACAAATGTGCTGTGCTAATGGCTGAAGAAGGGAAGCGTTTCCCTCCTAACACTGGGGACACCCTGCCTGAGAATTCCCAGAGCATGGCTGCTGCGTGTCCTGGGGGAGAAAGAACAGCACAAGCTGGGAAGAGAAACCGAGAGCAAGCACAGGGATTCTGTGGTCCAGGTGACGTGGGCAGAGGTGCATTGCCCTTCTCACATGCAGCACAGGTCCATCCCTCTGAGCACCGCTGTTCAAACCTCTGGCAGGGTGACAGGACTTCGATTTAAAAAGAAATAGTTCATGAGTGAGGGAAGAGACCTCGCAGGTAAGTGCTCATCTCTCTCCCTGTGAGGAAGAGGATCGTGGATAATGACCCACAAGTGGTTTCTGCTGGGAGAGTTTTTAACCCAGGTCAAGAGAGGTAGAATAAAAGGCTGCAGAAACTGAGCAGAGGGTGAATCAGTTTAATCAGGCATCTGTTCTGCAAAGCCTCTGAGACAGCAAGAACAGCAGGGCAGGAACACGCTGCCTTTGGATGGGGACAAATGGAACACTTGTGTTCCCAGGAGTGGGTGAAGAACAAGCTTTAGCTGCTGAAGAGCTGAATGTCGAAAATCTCAAAGGTTTGGATGCTCCCCCCCCCCCCCCCCCCACACACACACGCTTTTGCAAGAGGAAGGAGAGTAAATGGTGTTTGTAATTATCCGAGCTGCTGAAGACCCAGCCACACAGAAAGCAGCAGTTGGTGTCAGAGCCTATTTGCAATATCCCTGGTAGAGTCATCCCTAGAGACACAGTGGATAAAAGAGCATTGCTAATAGCGAAGCTGCTCTGCCTAAAAGGAGAGTAGATTTACTACAGTGATTCTGTAAAGGGTGTCTGAGGAGTTAAGAATAGCATTTATGTGCTGCAGCTTTTTCTTTCTTTGCTAAATACCAAGCACTGGAAATACCACCCTTCATTTATTGCTTCTCTTGGAATTCATACTTGGACATCTGCCCATGGGCCCATCAAGGTATAGATAAACCTGAGCGCTCTGGGTTAACAACTCAGTACTGAAGTATTCCCAACCAAAGGCAGACTTCAGTTTGCAAGGTACCCAGGAGAGAGGAGGCTGGACTTGGCAGCAGTGACCTTTTCTCCCATGCACAGTACCTGCAGGTCCTTAAAGGAGAAAGGCAAGAAACTCCCAAGACCTTTTGGAAAGAGTTTTTCCTCCTTTTGCCTGTATCCTCTTTAGTTTCAAGTGCTACCAGATTCCCACATCTGGCCGATGGATGAGGTGGGCATCCCCTGGCAGAGATGGGAGGACCACTGCTCCAGAAGGACTTGGGACAAGGACGTTCAAACACTCCCTGAGAAGCTGAAGAAGGCCAAAGCTAAAAACCCAAGCCCCAAGAACTGAAAGATTTTAGGTTTCTGGACATGGTGCAATGGGGGATGGCTCCTGAACAGAGAACATCTATGGCGGTTTGTGGCACCGTTGTCTTCAGAAAGTGGGAGCGCTGGAGAAGGATTTATTACCAGTAACTGCTTCTGTTTCAGCTGTTAAACTGAAATATCACTATGAGCCAGCTGGCCGTGGTGTACCAAAGGCCGAATCACCCAGGGTCTTCCCCTTCTGGAAGAAGGTATTAAGTATTAAATTAATGCTCTTCTTTCTCTCTACACCCTTCCTCTGCTGCCACAGGGGGTGGCAAGGAGGGGATGTGTCCTTCACAAGCCAATGTGCCCTTCAACAAGCCTTCACTGGCTGCATCCTCAGCAGTTCCCTCTGTTCCCAGGTCTCCTGGGTCTGCCCTCCTCAGACTGGAGAAGCCAGCAGCCCCGATTCACCCCAGGCACTGAGCATACTCACTTTAGCAGACTGAGATGTGGTTAAACCCCTTGAAACTAAACCCACCAGACAGAACATTCTTCCGCCCCTCACCCCTGGCTCAGCAGCATCAAGGGAGCAGGGGGGACAGACAACAATTACAGGTTTACTTTACCATTCGCCAAAATAGAACTCTACCCTGCACGTGTGTGTATCTTCTCCCAGAACAAGATGGTACACGGCAGGATCCCAAGTGACACGCATCAGTCACACTGTCAACGTGCTCCCAGAAAGTGGGAGTATGAAACTTCTAGGGCAAAACAAAGAATCTGAAGAAAATGCTTCACTTTCTTCCTGTCCAGTACCCTGAAACTCAGCTGAAATACATTGGGCTCTTAACAACAGCACCAAAGCATTGATGGAAACAGGGAGAGGCCTCTAGGTATGGGAGTGAGACACCACAAAGATGCTCTTGGATTTTAGCACTGGTGACTCCTTGTAATGATCAGCATGACACAACAGGCGTCACTGATAACAATGAGAACTTTATCAGGAGATAAGAGAGCAACCTTTCTAATCTTGCTTTTCCTCACAGGTTTGCAGACAGAACTCTAACCTAACACTCTATCCATACGTCAGATCCATATATCCATGTGCTGCCATGGTACAGATGTTTACTTTAAAAAAGGAAAAAGAAGAAACAGCAAAACTACAGAAACTAAAGCCCAAAACTGTATTTCTAAAGGAGCTGTTTGTTAATCCTGGTCCAAACCAGCTTCAAGATCTTTGTATTAAAATAACTGTCTCCACGGCTTTGTGCAGCCTTTAAACATCACCCCATACAACACACCAGTGCAATTCCACTCTGAAGTACAGAACACTCTGAAGGTTTGTTAGAACATCCTCTTTCACCTGCAATTGTGCTGGTCGGCAAACTGCCTCCCCAGCCTTCCCCCATGTTTGCCCCTACCCCACATTTGGAGGGCCTTCAACCCAGCATCCTCGCTCAGCTCTTCACAGGACTCTCACCCAATGCTCTGCAGTGACTAGCACTTTTTATCCCCAGACTTGGCCTATTTGCATAGTTATGTACTTGAGAAAACTAACTCCCCTCCCGCAAAGGAACAGAGGGGAGGCGGGCTGGAACCAGGAGACCACGACAAACTCCAGAAATGTTTCCTTGATGGGAGCTGCTGTGTGCCTCCATTGCCTGAGCATGACCGCATCAGAGTGGCCATGCAATCACATAGAGCATCTCCAGATCCAGGATCTCAAACTGAAACAGGGGAAGTTCAGCTGAGATCTAAGGCAGAAGCTCTTCCCTGTGAAGGTGCTGAGGCGCTGGCACAGGGTGCCCAGAGAAGCTGTGGCTGCCCCATCCCTGGCAGTGTTCAAGGCCAGGTTGGACACAGGGGCTTGGAGCAAGCTGCTCCAGTGGAAGGGGTCCCTGCCCGTGGCAGGGGTTGGAGCTGGAGGAGCTTTAAGGTCCCTTCAACCCAAACCATTCTACAATTCTATGATTCTATCTCAACTATATAGCCAAAGCAGTCCTATAGGTGATGAAACAATAAAGAGCGCTAGAGATGGGCACAGAGCTCCTGTCCTTTGGAGTCTATCTGGAAGAGTCCTTGTTTAATGAGTCTTTAGGTCCCACCACTATCAGCAAGGCCCCCCAAGCACTGCAAGTATAGCACACAGCAATGACAGAGGCAGCCCCATGAGGAGCCCTTCAAGAGCAGACCTCCTGCATCACCCAGGAGTGGGCACAGCACAGCAGCACCACAGCGCTGCACACGCAGCACCACGCTGTGCCAGTGTGACTGCCTGCTCAGGTCTGTCATGAGATCACAGTGCTGCTCTCCTGCTCCACCACACAGGGTCCCTCCCTCCTCAGCTTTCATCAGCTTTCAGTTAATTCCAGTTTAATAACAAGTCCCTGAGATCAGGACTGCCAAAGAGGAGCCTCATAGGGAATACGGTTTCTCTTTTCAGACACGGATCTATTCCAGCTGCACAAGACCAGGTTGGATGGGGCTTGGAGCAAGCTGCTCTAGTGGAAGGTGCCCCTGCCCGTGGCAGGGGGTTGGAACTGGATGAGCTCTAAGGTTCCTTCTATGATTCTATGACTCTATGTGTGAGTGGAAGAGCTATGGCAGGCTGGATGCACTATGCTTCTCTTTCTACAGAGGGGAAGAACCAGTCCTGTGTATGAAGTGTGAGCTGGTGGTAAATGATAGATGTGAATCAGAAGTGCAAATTGCAGCGCTGTGCAGCATCTGAGACATGAACACTTACGGGAGGAGAGCTGGACAGCTGGGCTCAGGAGCCAGCCCGCGAGGTAGCCCAGGGACAAGGATCTGCAGGCAGGGAACAGGGGAGACAGAGAAAGCAGGAGAGCAGAGCATCAAGATGGGCAACAGAACAGGAGAACCAGCCATGATCAGCATCTTTGTGAGGAACCCGAGTGGGGGAGCAAACAGTCACTGCACAAACACCCACATCCACAACAAAACAAAATGGGAACATCAAAGACGGATGGAGAAGGGAGCTTGGCATAGTTTGCTTTCCTGGTCTGTCTCTGCATCCACTACTGTTATGGCCAAAAGTGAAATAGTCACCCAAAACAGACAAATCTCTTTTATTTTGTGATTTCTATCTGCTTCCAGTGAGACCATCAGCTCTTTTTATACTAAGATTCATGAGAGGCTCAGGCTGAAAGGCATCACAAGAAAGACGGTTCTAAGCATGAGAAAGAAACAGTGACTGTCTTCCTCGAGCTGAACCACAAGAGACAGGGCTCAGCCTGGACACACAAGTGTGGTATGTGAGGTCCCACCACACCTGTGGAGAGGTGGTGGATGACCCGGTGGAGCACAGCTGAGCTCATCTGGAGCAGGCAGACTTGGCCACCCCAGCCAGGACCCATCCGATCCCACCCGGCCCTGCAGCCACAGCCAGAGGCAGTTCTCCTGCCAGCCCCACACCAACCCTGCCAGGTCCATGCTCGGGTCTTGGGCTCCTCAGCATGAGATGCCCAGTCGAGGCACCTGAGTCGAGCCCCAGAGCTGGCTGCTGAAGCAATCTGGGTGCCCTTCACCCCAGACTGGAAAGGTAGCCAAAGGAGGGGAACCACACGCTTGTAGTTCCATGTCTGAACACAGAGAGAGAGCCCACAAATTGTCTTTAGCACCGGATGAGCCTGTGGAATTAAAGGGCAGAAATTTGCTAGTAGTGGGGCACGAGGACATGAAGGAAAGCTGAAGGACAGAAAGTCCATGTGCTCATCCCAGAGATCCCGTCAGTCCTACAAGCAAGAGGAGGCATCAGGCAAAACCCACTGGAAGTGACTCACCAGCCACGTGATGGGAGCAAACCCAAGAACATTGGGTTGGGGAACACCAGCCCATCCGGGAGGATCCTCAGGGAACGCCACTTCTCTGAGACGAGATAATGATGGTGGCTGAGAAATGGGCAGAGCCATCAGGAAGAGCTTAACCTAAGAACACAGATGAAATGGTTCCAAAGAGGGAGGCGCAGCCCCAGTGCAGTGCCAGATGTGATTAAATCCATCTGACAAAGACTGTGAGGAGGATTCTTTGTCTTCCTCTTTGCTCATTGCAAAATGCTAGAGAACAAGAAGGAGGACCTGAACTGCTCTTACTGCTGGAAGCGCGGTGCCATAATTGGCAGTACAATTGTAGAGAATCACCCCAGCCTAGAGCATACCGGGCACTTGTTACGAGAGTGAGAAAGTGTCGTTGCAGTCACTTGCTGCTACGTGAGTGGGCAAGGAGGAGAGTTTAAAATACAATCCCATCATCTCTTGTAGGGCCACTGATTAGTCAGAGCAGGGCTTTGAATGTCTGTGGATTAGGAAGTGAAAAGGTCCTTCATAAGATGACGCTGCAGATCACTACCTAAAAACAAAAGCACTAACTTCAAAGTGTTCCTCTCCAAGTCACACAAATCACTCCTGGGGCAACTTCAGCTTGAAGGGGAGTGCTGGGTGTCCCATCCAGCAGGCATAAAATACATCATTTTCTGAAAAGGAGAAAAAAGAACCCTTTTCTATAGATCCTGTTTCACTGAAACATAAGGGAATGCTGCTTTGGATCTCAATGTAAGGAATAATAACCTGCTAAATACTTGACTGCTATCAAGTCAACTAGGAATGACACTGAAAGAAGTCCCAACTAGCCAGGTGAGTATTTGATGCTTCCTAAGGGAATCAACGAAGGGGAGTGGATGAGAAAATCGATCACAGGTAATGTAGGAGATTTAAAATTAAAAGTATAAGGTGACTGGGAAGTCCTAAAGAACAATTTAAGTGTGACCTAGAGCTACAGCTCCATAAAGCAAAGAGGACACCCAACGGCACGTGCTGCTCACAGGTCAGTGGTGAGGGGACAGAGACAACCCAACAGGACATGAGAGAGTGCTCAATATGAACTGGCCATTGGAAAATGAAGAGTAACAACAGAACAAAGGACATCAGAGAGAAGAAATGCACCTTTGGCCTAGCAAACGATGATCAGAGAGCAGTTTAAATCCGATCATACCACAGTGATGTCCCAGCCCTGTGCAAGCCGGTCAGTCACCAGCAGGGAGTGTCTGACTGCGAATAAATGCAGGCAGCAGAATGTCCCATCACTTACTTTCCCTTTGCTGCTGTGGAAATAAACTGGTTTCCTTCCCATGACCAAGCAAGGATTTTTGGCATGAGCTACCCGAGACGGAATGAATTGTTTGCACCTAGTGAATGCTGGGTATCATGCTCCTTCTCTTCTCCCTAAAGATCTTCCTGGTGCAAGAACAGTTCAACTTTCATAGAGTTTGAAGGGTTTGGGCATTCCAAAAGGCCAGAAGAAAATCAGTGTCAGGCCAACGTTCAAAAAGGGGCAAGTAAAATGATCCGTGAAGCTACAAGTCAAACAGTAACACTGACCCTGGGAAAACTGATTTGGAATTTAATAAAGAACACTTAGATTATTAATATTGCTCTATCAGGCTTTACAGTAACTAGATCTTCCTCGGTAAATTAAGAGTCTGACGGATGCAGATAGCTGTGCTGATGCAAGGCTCACGCTTGGCTGCATCCTACATGGCATTAAAATGGGGGGTGTAAAACATCAGTCAGACACATCCCAGGGATCCAAAATCCCTGTGAAGAGCAGCACTAAGAGCGATCACTGGGGAATGTGGCAACCACGAGGGTGATGAAGAGGCTCTTCAGGTGCTGGACTTGACTCTGTTGAGACCCTAATTATCCTGAAGTGAATGCACATCACTGATACATCCGTAGATGCCACAGGAAGAGCTCGAGGAGCAACCAGGGCTGGGCACTAAGGAACAACAAGATATGGAAACCCAGCAGGATGCATTTGAGATGCTACAGGCTGGGAGGGACGTGCTGCAGCAACTGCTCCCTGTGGTCAGGGTTCTGTGGAATGCTCCAGCCTGAGGGCTACACTGTGGGTCAGCAATGCTGGGGGAGTAGCAGCTGATGCCCTTCCATCATCCACCTGGGAACAAGCAGGAAGGAAAACAACCTCTGAAAAAAAATCACACCATGGGATCAACCTGAGTGATTGATTCCCTTTAAGCTCATCCAGTCCAACCGCTCCCAGCACTGCCAAGGCCACCACTGACCCATGGCACTGAGGCCTCGTCTCCACGGGGTGTGAACACTTGCAGGGACGGTGACTGCAGCCCTGCCCTGGGCAACCTGTTCCAATGCCTGAGCACCCTCTGGGGCAGGAATTGTTCCTCAGCTCCATCTAAACCTGCCCTGGGGCAGCTTGAGGCCGTTTCCTCTTGTCCCATCCCTTGTTCCTTGGGAGCAGAGCCCAGCCCCTCCTGGCTCCATCCTCCTGTCAGGCACTTGTAGGGAGCCATCAGGTCCCCCTGAGCCTTCTCTTCTCCACACTGAATCCCCCAGGTCCCTCAGCCCTTCCCCATCACACTTGGGCTCCAGGGCCTGCACCAGCTCCATTGCCCTGCTCTGGAAGTTCCCAAGCACGGAACTTCTCTGTGGTTCCACTTCAACCAACATAGGCCAAGTAACCCCATGTTAAGGTGGGGGTAGGACACAGCGGAGGAAGGACTGGAAGAAAACCCCAAATCCCCTCCATCTAGCAGGACGTAACATGGGGTCCCATCCAGAGCCACACGTTCACCCCCGTCCTCCCAAATGCGGGGAGCAGGGAGCTGCAGGAAGAGCTGTGAGTGGCACAGGCTTGTACCTGCGCTGTTAAAAACCTCTTCAGAATGGAATAGTGACACCTTAACCACAGAAATGATGGGAAAGCTGGAGAAAATACCTTCAAATGCAAGACTGGAGGAGTTTGGCCTCTCTTTAATTAAGGCAAGGAAGACAGAAGGTTGACTTGATTACCGCGTATAAATACCTTCATGTGAAGACACACCAGGTACTAAAGTGCTCTTTAATCTAGAAGATAAAGTGTAAGGACAGCTGGAAGCTGAAGCACACAGATTTAAATGAGATGAGAATTTTAAACAGTGAGGGTGATTAACCAGAGGAAGGAGGAAAACGGATCCCCTGTTCCCTGGAGGATTGATGGCTTTCTGGAAAACATGGTTAGCTTTGCTTAGCGAGCACACACACAGGGGGTGAAGAGCATCCTGCGAGGGATAGGGGGTCAGGTCGATGGGACAATAGCTCCATCTGGTCGCACATTCCAGGAGCCCTGAATATTGAACAGCAGGTTTATGTCGTTCTTTCCTGTTCACAAAACTTGTAAAGCAAACAGTAATGACATGGGCTTGCACCAGGAGTCCAGAGCGAAGTGTCCAAGCCTCGTCTGCTCCAACACTGTTTTCACATCTCATCGCATCCACTCTGGTTTTGCCCTTGGTTCTGAACTGGATCCAAGCAACTGTTTGGGTCATGTTTTTCCTTCTCCCCCTCTACACTTCACACAGTCTCTCACTATACTCCTAAGAGCCATTTCCCTCCTGTGAAGGGATGCCTGGGTTCAAATGTACAAGATCCAAAACTCACAGCATCTTTTCAAGCAGCACACTGAACTCTGCAAGGGAATGTGCTCTGAAAGCTGCATCAGCTCAGAGAATCTCCTTCAGGACCGATCCCTCAAAATACTTGTAACGGCTTGGGCAAAACTGGAAGCCACACGGAGCCGAGCTGCTTGGGAATGCTCTGGGGTGGACAGGGACCACATTTACAGGCTACCAGCTATTTTCCGTATGAGCAGTTGTTCATCAGGACACCAGTGGGTTCAGCCAGAGCAGCTACAGCAGCAAATGAACAGTGTGAGTGTTCCTGGGCACTGTTCAAATGGCTCTTGCCAGAGTTTGGCTGCACCAGCTTTCACCTCCCAGCTCAGGAGCTGGCAAGAGCCATTCCCAGAGGGAGCCTGTTTGCAGCCGCATTATCCAAGAGGACAAGAGAGGTTAACTGTGAACAGCACCACACGTTGCTGCCTGACCTCAGGGCTGAGGCATGGTCTGGGCACACTAAATATCGAGTACAGAGGTGGCCGGCGCTCCAGAAACAGCCTGAGAAATCATCCCACTGAACCACAAACACAGAGAATTAATTACCAGCTTGGAGCCTGCTCCTGGGCTGGAAACGTGCCCCTGGCTCACACACAGCCCCTCAGCTCCATGGTAAATACTGATCAGCGGCATTGCTTTTAAACAGGAGCAACAGAAGCAGAAACCCCTCGCTCAGAACAAGACTCCACAGCAGGGCAGATGGGCAGAGCTCCCTCCTCCCCACCCTACCAGTGCTGGGGTCCCGTTCTCACTCTTCACAGCCAGGAGCCTGCAGGAACCCCAGAAGCCGGCGCTCCAGTGACCAGCTTCGTGGGGCGAACTTTGCTCAGACACAGAGAAAAGTAAAACGAGGAAACCAGAGGCCAAGGTTTTATTTTCTTGACCCCCAAAGCACTTCTTGAGCTTTCTGATGGCTTCATGAAGAGACCCTCGAGCAGCCAGTCGCATCCACCCTGCCCCAGAGACAGCCTCATCCCCCCAGAATCCTGGCCAAGGCTGCGCAGCCCCACAGCTGTCACTTTGTGCCGTACTCCCAAGCTCCGTGTGCTCCCCACACACACCATCTCCTCCCAAGAGCCTGCTGTAACTTCATGCTCCCAAGACCCAGCGTCATAAGAAGACACACTGCTGAGAAATTCCACCCACGTCCCTGTGTTCCAAACCTTACACTGCAGACCATAACACATCATTTGTTCAGCCCCTCAAGAACAGTCACCCCCAAGTCCCCACTGTGTCCCCAGATCCTTTCTCCCCTACCCCTCCTCTGTCACCCTCCCCTCTCTGTAGAAGCCAGCCTCACCTCCAGTATCCGGATCATGAAAGTTGGGGTCCAGTCCCTTCTCCAGCAGCCTGCAGACCTTCTCCACATTCAGCATCTGCACATACTCCATGAACTTCTTCAGGTTTGCCTGCAGCCAGGAAAGCCCAGGGAAACACACAACACGGTGTTAACCGCCTGACACGAAGAAAGAAGCCACCAGAGGAATATCCCTACTCAGGAGACCCAAGGCCCAGAGAAGCTGTGGCTGCCCCATCCCTGGCAGTGTTCAAGGCCAGGTTGGACACAGGGGCTTGGAGCAAGCTGCTCCAGTGGAAGGGGTCCCTGCCCGTGGCAGGGGTTGGAGCTGGAGGAGCTTTAAGGTCCCTTCAACCCAAACCAGGCTGGGATTCTATGAAAAATAATGGGGCAGCACCCACCAGGAGCCAGGGCAGTGAATATACAATGGACATGATCCTCCTATCGCTCTCCTCAAGACTGGGAATGCAGGATCACCCCATGGAAACCATCAGGGACTGCCACCCCACTCTGTCCCAGCGCAAAACCCCTGCTAAAGCACTTTCAGTTCATACACAGCAGGCACACCAACACCCATGTAACGGAGTGTGTTCGTCCATGGTGCAGTGTGGCACTGGTTGTGGATGGTGCTGAGCTGCATCCCAGCTGTACCCGCATCCTGCTGCAGCATCAGGTCCAGTGGTCGTGTCACAAACTCATCTCACGGGCCTCTCACCCACCTGCCTTCTGAACCTAAACCACGTCAGGAGAAACCAAACTACTCCCACACCGACCATTGCTGTACAGCGCAATGGGTACAGCTGCTGACCAGCTGCGTGGAGCTGGGCTTTGTACTTGCTGTCACTGCTGTCTTCTGCCCAAGACTAAACCTGTGTGTTCTGAGGGGGCCGAGGGCCCATGAGACCCTCCTGTGAGCCCGCCTGGCTGCTGCACGTTGTGGTTTTCCCCTTCTCCCCTCCTGGGTAGCTGCACTTGATGAACACATCACTTCATTGCATTGCTGGACTCCAGAAGCTGCGGCCCTGCCAGGCAGACACTGGCCACCGACCGTGTGCGAACCCCCAGCTCACGCTCTCCCCGGGCAGGTTTTCCAGCCTTTGCCTGCGAGCTGGCTGGGTTTGGGTTTATTTAACTCGGAGCTGGCAGCAGCTTTGGGACAGGGTCTGACACAGCAGAGATGCTGCCGTGGGCTGAGGGAAGTCTGTGGAAAGGCTTGGAGCTGCAGCCAAGGCTCAGGAGCTGCTTTGGCTCCCGGAGCCCCTGCACAGCCACTGCGTGCACAAAGTGACTTCACCCAGAGAAAAAAAAACAATTTTCAACATTTTCCCCTAATTTGATATAGAAAAATTCTATCTTTTATGGAGAAAAATGAATTCCCAAGTGCTTCACTTCCAATCTCTCTTTGAAGATTGGAAAATAGAAGAAAGATAAATCTGAAAATACCGAATGGGATGCAGAAACCTGCCCGGTTCTTCTCAGGGGCCTCCTGTCCCAAATGCAATCACATATTACCTTGCATATTTTATCTCGTCAAGATTCCATTTTCTAGGAGGAAAAGCTTCATACTTCTAGAAGCAGCTCTGCTGAGGAGCCTGCGTATCCCAAAGCTTGGCCCCAACATTCAGCTGTGCTATTTCTCTCACATGCTGAGGAGATTGTAGTAAGATGTCAGTCAGAAAACACCACCCAGATGGAACTTCCAAGAATGAGACCAATCCATGCTGGGCTGTGAACCCTGCCTAAACCAATTCAGTCTCAGAGTGGTCAGTCTGCAGAACCAGACATCTTTTCTCAAGTCAGCACCATGGAGCTGTGTTATAAAGCGGCAGGTCATGGGTCCAGCAGTACAGAGCCATGCTATGGAGCAGGCAAGTCACATATCTAACATTACAGAGGCATGCTATGGAGCAGCCAGGTCACGTATCTACTATTATAGAGCCCTTTGAGCAGTACGTGCCACACTGCCCCATCCCAGCAGAGCCCAGGAGCTGAGGCAGAGCCCTGCACTGATGAATTCCACTGCAGCCACGCAGTCCCTGACCCCTCACCCTGGCTACCTGCAGGATGTGGGTGCCATGGGGACACTAAAGGTAACACACAAAGCACCAGACACACAATTCGGGTACAAGGTTCACTCCTCCTAGAACCATGGAACAGTTTGGATTGAAGGGACCTTAAAGCTGCTTCAAAATTCGTGGAATCCCAGCCTGGTTTGGGTTGGAAGGGACCTTCAAGCTCACGCAGTTCCAACCCCTGCCACAGGCAGGGACCCCTTCCACTGGAGCAGCTTGGTCCAAGGCCCTGTGTTCAACCTGGCCTTGAACACTGCCAGGGATGGGGCAGCCACAGCTTCTCTGGGCACCCTGTGCCAGCGCCTCAGCACCCTCACAGGGAAGAGCTTCTGCCTAAGAGCTCAGCTCAGTCTCCCCTGGCACTGCTGTTCTTGGCCACAGGGGTTTAGCAGGGCCACACTCGAAGCAGCATCCCTTGGGATGGGTTCACATAATCGTTGAAGGGCAGCGGGGAGGAGCCGAGGGGTGTGGACAGGCGGGAGTGGAAGGAGCAGGGTTAAATCTACACAGTGAGGTGATGGGAAGAGATCTTGGGCTGGTGTCCTGGGGACGGGTGCTGGAGCTGTCAATCCCAGCTGTGCTATTGCTGGCAGCAGCTGTGGCTTCCTGCAGGGCTTCTGTTCTCCTGCACGAGCTGAAGGGACTCGAAGCAGGAGGTGGATTTTTCTTCCAGTCACTTGTGAGGTGAGAGAGCTCTGAGGGAGAAGTGACCCTGAGCAGTGAGGGCTGGGGCAATGTTTTACCCCCTGGAAGAGCAGTGCTTGTGCCCGCAGTTGAGGCCATCATCCTCTGCCGCGCTGGTGATGAGGTTTGGTGCTGTGGGAATCATTTACACTGTGTGTAGATGTTCCCAGTACCTCCTGTGTGGGTGACCTGACCTGTTTCACCCCCTGCGTGGTGGTTCTTGTGCTCCCTGTCCCATGGTGGTGTTGCATCTGTCCTGGCAGCCCAGCCGGGGCTGGTGCATCCCAAGGGATGCGAGTGAGCATCCAGGGATGGGCAGCACTGTTGGGATGGGGTGCAGGGCTGTGCTTTGCACCAGGGGATCAGCTGTCTTGGTAAATCCCTGCTCTTCTTGGCTCTTGCCTTGCTGCACTGCTGTCCCTGGGCACTAAGGACCACCTCCTCCAGCAGGTCATGGGGGTGATCCTGCCCCTCTACTGCACTCTGCTGAGACCCCACTTGCAGCACTGTGTGCAGTGCTGGTGTCCTCAGCATAAGGACCTGGAGCGCTTGGAGCAAGTCTGGAGGAGGCTGCAAGGGTGATCAGGGGCTGGAGCACCTCCCATATGGGGACAGGCTGAGAACATTGGGGCTGTTCAGCCTGGAGAAGAGAAGCTGCGTGGAGACCTCAGAGCAGCTTCCAGTATCTGAAGGGGGTTACAAGGATGCTGGAGAGGGACTCTTCATCAGGGACTGGAGTGATAGGACAATGGGTGATGGGTTCAAACTGAAACTGGGGAAGTTCAGGTTGGAGATAAGGTAGAAGCTCTTCCCTGTGAGGGTGCTGAGGCGCTGGCACAGGGTGCCCAGAGAAGCTGTGGCTGCCCCATCCCTGGCAGTGTCCAAGGCCAGGTTGGACACAGGGGCTTGGAGCAAGCTGCTCCAGTGGAAGGGGTCCCTGCCCGTGGCAGGGGGTGGAACCGGGTGAGCTTTAAGGTCCCTTCCAACCCAAACTGATTCCATGATTCCTGGGGGCTCCAGGGACCGAGACACAGCCCAACACTGTACCTTGGCATATGCAATAGTGGCTCAGAGCAGTTCTGCTTTTATGCTCCCACCAGACACATCCCAGGCACTAACCTGAAGTTCTGCTCTTGAGGGTCTGCCAGTGCCTCTCATTCACATCCCCAGGAACACATCCCACCCAGCAGCACCCAGCAGCACTCTGCTCACATGTATTCCTGGGCTTCCCAGTGCTACGGAACTGAAAGCATTTCTTGGCATCAGGAAGCTGATGCGCTGTGTCAGCTTTTAATGACACCTTTCAGAAAGGAAGCTGGAGAGCAAGTACGTGATCAAAGGAGGATGCAGAGAGGCATCCTAGCTCTGGGAGCTGCATTCTCCTGTGTAGATGTTCGTTTGTCACCAGCGTCCTGTGCACCAGGCATGCATGAATGTGTCTGCACATGGAATTTCCCTTCGGGGGAAATCAATGCCTACCCTGCATTTCCAGCTGAAGAACAGAGAAGGTTCATGCAGCTTCCCAAGGTCTCAGACCAAATCCACAGCAGTGCTTCACAAATCATTAATAAAGGACAGAGGTTTAACCAGTTAATGTTCACACAGAACAAACATCCCTTTCCGTCGCTTGGAGCTACCCATCGGCTACGGACACGCAGCTCGGGCCCACGTTCAGGGGTTGCTGCAGTCCACAGACCTGACACTATGGGGAGAAGGCAGGACACCAGCACGGGGGGTCCTCGCCCTCCCACCGGCTATGTGACAAGAGCCACTCAGGCCATTGGGCAGCAGCAAGCAGACACTCATCGATCCCACAGGAAAGTCAAACCGTCTATTTGGACTGGGGGGAACTGGAGGAGCTTTAAGGTCCCTTCCAACCCAAACCACCCTGCGATTCAATGGTTGTGTGTTTCTTGCCATAGAGGGGGGCCCAGGACACAGATGACACCTATGGCAGTGCAAAGCAGCAAGCAGCAAGAGGCCACTGTGTTTCATCCTCAAGTCTTGGATCCTTGCCCCAGCCTTGATCAACTTCAGCCGCTGCTAACACAAACTGGCCTGGGAAGCACAGCCCTCCATTCCCCCATCACACGCTGCCTCCACCAGCACACACCGTGCCAGCACGCACGGCTGCTCCCACATCCAGCTCCAGCAGCCCATCTCTTCCCAAGGGCCTTCCCAGCCTGTGCCATCCTCTGCTGCCTCCTCCCTGCACCGCCACGGTCATGGTGTTCGCTGCCCCCACCCAGCTCAGAGCTATGACTTGCCCCACATCCCACTGCCCCCCGGAGCAGGGCCACCGCCGGCTCTGCACACAGCAGCCCCAACAGGAAAGCTGGTGACAGTCACACTGCGGGTGCTGTCCACCAGGGTGACACTTCCCTGTTGCTTCATCACCCAGAGCCTGCCTCTTGCCCCTGCCCACACCCCAGCCCACACCAGGGTGCTGCTCCCCTCTATGGGTAGCTCACATCACAAGGGATCACTGGCTCTATGCTGCCCATCGCCTACAGCACCTTTCCAAGGTGGGAACATGCAGTCTTTGGGTAACACAATGTCCTTTGTGCACATTTGGTAAATGCCACGGATTTTGTGTCTCAGCACAATGGGATTGCCCTTTCCCAACACACAGGTTTTGCACTCCCGTTTCTGAATGGTCTTCTGAATTCAGTGGGAAAAGCACTCCTAAGAGCTGCCACAGCCTGTGGTCCCAGGAGGCACAAGGGGCTGAGGCTGACTGACTGGGTTTACAACTCACTTGTTACTGCCAGCCACACAAGAATGAGCTTCCTCACTTCTCAGAACACGTTCCCTGGCACTCAACAAAAGGAGGGGTTTATTTGTCTGGCTTTTCTCTTTTAGTGGCAGTAAAGAATCAGACTTCAGGGTCATGAAAAGATTCAAGCAGTGCATCCCACCAAAGCCAGCTCTGAACTCTGAACAGTTCCATACTTCGCTCTCATTTGCATGAGGCCACCAGCCCTAGGCCTAAAGATTTCACACATGCCACGGCCTCAGGAGCGGTCTCACCAGCCTTTTGGGCTCATCCTTCACAGCCCTTTAAATTATGGCATCTCACAGAAAACAGCATCTCCCTGCCCGAGCTAGTAGCATCGCTGCAAGTAAAAGGGAAGCCTCAGGGGTGGAGCGAACGCGCCGCAGGGGCATTACCTTGTGCATCTGCTCCCAGAGGAAAACACCAGCCCTGACCACAGACAGCAGCAGAAACTGCTGCTCAGCTGAGCTGATGAGAGCGGGTACAGGCCTGGTCATGGCTGCAGTGATGGAGGAGCCAGAAACACCTTCCCACCATGTTCAACATGGGAATGAGCCCCTGCTCCTAACCTGCCACCGGCCCTACAGTCCCACAGCATCCCTCCATGGGTCAGTGACACGGTGGGAGGGTGGACTGAGCTGAGCTCTTAGGCAGAAGCTCTTCCCTGTGAGGGTGCTGAGGCGCTGGCACAGGGTGCCCAGAGAAGCTGTGGCTGCCCCATCCCTGGCAGTGTTCAAGGCCAGGTTGGACACAGGGGCTTGGAGCAAGCTGCTCCAGTGGAAGGGGTCCCTGCCCGTGGCAGGGGTTGGAGCTGGAGGAGCTTTAAGTTCCCTTCCAACACAAACCTTCCATGACCCTGTGATGATTCTCTGCCCTTCTGTAGCCCCTCTCCCAGTGGAGCTCAGTGGAGGCAGCTCAGCAGAGGGGCAGAAGCAGCACCATGCTCTTCACTCAGGGTCTCTTGCCCGTTTCCTCTCTGCCATCCCAAAGAGGAGACCTTGTCCCTCCATTCTGACCCCTCCCTCCCTCAAGCCACGAGCCAGGATCCTGCACACACATCGCCTGCTCCCACCCTCTCCCAGTACAGCAGCATCAGTCTGCGCTGGGCAGGTACATCACAGCGATGCTCAGCACCAGCATCACTCCAACACGTCTCCCACTTGTACCCCCATGTGAAGGAGCAGCCCCAGCAGGATGAGGCCTCCTCTCTGTGCTCAAAGCACCACGGAGCCCACAGGCTCTGGGGGACACCCCAGCCAAAGGAGCCACGCATCAGCCCCCTTCTGATGGAGACAAAGGCAGAAGCAGGAGCACGCCCAATGCCAGATGGTTTAAAATAAAGGAACAACGTGAAGGGAATTTGGTTTTTAAGTGGAAATTAAAGCATTGGGTTCAGTGAGTATTTAATACAGCACATTCACGGCTCCTGCACACGTGTGGGGAACCCCTTGGCTGCTGCCGCCCGGGTCCCCCTAATGCCAGCGCCTCCAGCCCTCCCTCCACAGGCTGCGGCTGGTGGGGCTCAGGAGGACCATGATTCACGCTTCCTGGCGCCAGGAAGATGCTGAGAGCTTTCCAGATTTGCTGCCTGGATATTCTTATGCCACCAGACGGAAGCCTCGTGACTCCAGTCTTTGTGACTCAAACCTGAACCCATTTTGTTTCTTGTTTCTGCAGCTCTGCAAACCGGAGACAGAGAATCTGCTGCTTCCCACGGAGATTTTCACCTCTCACAGAATCCAGACTGGTTTGTGTTGGAAGAGAGCTTAAAGCTCACCCAGCTCCAACACCTTCCACTGGAGCAGCTTGCTCCAAGCCCCTGTGTCCAACCTGGCCTTGAACACTGCCAGGGATGGGGCAGCCACAGCTTCTCTGGGCACCCTGTGCCAGCGCCTCAGCACCCTCACAGGGAAGAGCTTCTGCCTAAGAGCTCATCTCAGTCTCCCCTCGGGCAGGTTCAAGCCATTCCCATTGGCCTGTTCCTACAGGCCCTTGGCCCAAGCCCCTCTCCAGGTTTCTTTTTCACAAGCCCTGGTCCTCACAGGGGACTTCAACCACCCCTTTACCTGCTGGAGGGACAGCAGGGCACAGGCAGTCTGGGGAGCTCCTAGAATGCACTGATGATCACGTCCTTCTCCAAGTGATTTTCACCTTTGGGTGAAAGCCCTTTGGGAAGTTTTCCTGCTTTCTGCTCCACTCTGTGGCTCCACCTTGCTCAGCTCTTGCTGCTGTACCTGTTCACTGGACGTTTACAAGCCCTCCACACGAGGTCCAACCACATCAGCCTCTCCACACCACCGCTCCTTGCCCCCACCCAGTCTGATGGATCTGTAGCATCCTCATGCCACCAGCAGTTCCAGTGACACCCAGCAGCGCAGTGGCCACCAAGTCCAGCTCCATCCTCCTGCCTCACAGCTGCCATGTCCCTGGCCTCTCAGGAGCCAGCAGCGTCCCCACAGGGCCACTTGCCATCACAAGGCACAATTATTAGTCGCAGCAGAAATCTGATGGTTCCAGGCCTCTCCACAGTCACTGATCTCTGTTTCTAAAGCAAGAAATGACACTGGAGACAGCCACAATGCAAGGGGAGAAGCAATGCGAGAGGGCATCCAGCCAACACACACTCAAGACCTAGTCCTGTGAGCATCCCTGACCCTCCGCTGTGCCAACCGGGGTGTCCCTGGCCGCAGTGCTGGTGGCTTTGGCACACCCCACCCCTGCACCCAAAGCACCATTCCTGTTCTCCAAACACCCGGATGGTCCACCCAGTGCCTGCACTGCACACACACCTCAGCTGCTGCCTGCGACACATGGGAGCTGCAGCAGACCCAGAGCACTTTCTACTTCACTTGTGGGTCCCACCAGTGAGACCCTCACCCAGACACACGGGGAAAGGCAGGAGCAGTGTGTGAGCAGAGGCATGCTGCAGCCGCGGGGGTGGGAGGGGAAGGTGCGCTCTCAATGTGCACATTGTGCTCTCCTCCACACCAGCGAACAAAGCTCCTCTTCAGCAGCCTCCACGCGTTCCTCTGCCCCCACCCCAGGGACTCCCGGCTCTCCCGCAGAGCCCAGTCCAGCTTTGCGAGTGCCTCCCTGTGTGCCCACCCCGCCACGGCTCAATGGGTGCTCCAGCCCGTGCCCCCTCCCACACCACCCCAGGTTCAGCAAGCACCATCATCCCTCGGGAGCCTGGCAAAGCAGGGAGGACCAGAACGTCCCCAAACCCAGCATCCCCCCTGCAAGAGGCCACCACCAGCCACCAAGTGTCACCAGGGCTTTACAGGCTAGCCTCCAGCCTTACCTTCGTATGGAGCTTGGCAAACTGCTTGTCATCCAGCAGAGCCTGGGTGTACACACGCCTCTTGTACCGGAACTGCAAGAGGAAGAAAGGCAGAGCTGAGATGGACAAAATGCACTTGGCATCAGCCTGCTCTGGAGCAAACATCAGCCTAAAGAAGCCATTTGGTCCAGAGCTGCGAACAGCAGTCACTGTTCTCCTCAGGATTTGCTCTGGGAGTTAACTGCTTTCCTCACTAAAGAAATTTGGACCAGTTTCTGATACCAATCTGCCTGGCTTCAACTTCCAGTGTGGGCTTTGCTCTGCTCTTCCCTGTGAACGGGGACCTCTCTGACAACGGGATGGACAGCTCTCACACAGGTCTAGAGGTGACTCCCCTGCAGCTGCCTGAGCTCTCAATCCCTCGTTGAGGGATCTTTTCTTCTGTCCTCGCACCATTTCTGCGCTCTTTCTGTGCCATTCTCTTCCCAAAGTTGTTTCAAGTGCATTGGTGTTCCCAAACACTGCTCCAGCCCCTTCCACCCCAGCCACTCCTGAACACAGCTCCCTGCTTGCCAGGGGACACGCGGAAGGGTCACCGCGTCATGTTGTGCCACACCGGGAATTGCCGTGACGTTCCTTGGCCAAAGGGCTCAGAAATCTTCGGCAGCTTTGTTTTCCACACTGGGAGTGCTTGTCCCTGGATGTTTGCCATTTGGCTGACCTGGAGCATGCTTTGATGGAACCCATGCTGAGCCAATGACCCAGGCAGCACAGTCAACGCTGTTACATTCCCTGCCAAACCCTGTGTAATCAGGCTTTACCAGCAGATCCCTGGGGCAGCCACATCAAGCTTGACACCCGGAAACCCCACCAGAAATAAATCTGGGCAGCGGTGACCACAGTGACAACTGCTTTCTACCATCGACCGGGCCAGTGGCACTTGGCCTACGGATGGTTCACAGTGCTGATCCTGGGCTGGAATATCGTGTACAACAAAACCAAGGCCCCCAGCTGCTGCCACCTTTGTCTGGTTATCTTCATCAAGCAGAATTACAAGTTCCTTAAAGAATGAAATTGGATTTGTTCGACGAGATCTTCCCTCAATGCATGAATTGTATTCTGAGATTTGCAGTTACTATTAATCCTCCATCAGCGTCTCATTAGTTCAGCTGGGACTGACACCACGTTATCTTTGGACTGCAGTTACTAAGCTCATCCCACTTACTTTTCAACGCTGGCAAAACACCAGCACATTTTCAGTCTATCACAGACTGCACTGGGCAGATGTTTTCTCAAACAACTTCTTCCTTTTTCAATCATTCTGAGGTAAAAGCTGTCTTGTCCACTGATGTACAGACAGCAGTTGGGCCTTGGCAGATGCTCCCAGTCTCAGGATCCTCTGTGCATCCCTGCGCAGCCATGAAGCATCCTCCAGTGGCTCCTCTTTACGCCCAGCCCCAGATTACTTTGCCCATGGATCAGGTTGATGCAGGGAGGACAAACAGGCACAAGAGCTTCCAGGTCTCATTCCCATGTACAAGGTGTGTGCACTGAATGTGTGATGATAAGTGATGGGGAGAACACACACGTGTGTTTGGCCTGCAAGCGAAGTAACTACCTCACTGAGGAGGACACAGTGACAGCAGGTAAACCCCAGTAAGATATTATGGGATACAGCCAATACCCCCAAACATGGGGTGACTGGATCTCAGCAGACGGCAGGTAGACCCCTGGGCTGCACATTCCTTGCTCGCAAACACGCTGTGCTGCAGCTACTGTATCCTGATAAAGGAATGTGGAATCCCTGCAGCTCTCCCTGGCTCACAGCAGCGCCAGCATCCTAACTCTCCAGAGAACTACTGCACATACCTGCGTTAATGCCATTTCCTTGTCAATGTCCCCAAAGCCCTCACTTATGTGATTATCTTCATCTGCAGCCCCGAGGGCTCATTTATCACTGGTTCAGGACACCTCAGTGGTGTCAGCACAGGATTTATGACTTGTAAACAAGACTCTGGATTTGGTTTTCCAATGGGATTCTCCAGTGCTCCACTGCCATTCTGAGCAAGTTATGAAGAATCTAAATGACACACGGCAAATACCTGTGTTGAGTCTGCATTCAGATGTGTGCTAAGACACCAAGTGTGGACATGATGCTGAATTACACAAAACCAAAGCATTAAAGCCTGTATAAGGAACATTGAGGAATTTGCTGCCTCGGAGGTTTATTTGCAAGCATTCCTAATGTTGTTCCAAATGTTTTTGTCTACATTAAATGTTAGTTTGCTCAGAAATTGTGCTGCACTTTCTTCCCAAATTAGTCGGGATTAGGTGAAATAACAGCACTCACACTTGAATGTATAAGAGCTTGTGCAGCTTAAATGCGTAAAGCCTCCTAAAGAGACTTTGTGGGCAAAATATAGCACAAGATCCCTGAGTTTAGAAGTCCACGTGTGGATAAGTGGAGTCCCATTGCAGCCAGTGGAGATGGCCACAGTGACAGGCACTGGAGCCCAAGAAGTGCTGCAGGTCCCCATAGGATAAACCCCTATCTGTGGTTACCTGAATCCCAGCCCAAGGCAAAGCCTATTAGTGGTTGTAAATACGGAGCGAATTCAGTTAATGTCTGTTCTAGTTAACTGGAACAGAAATCAGAACAGATCACCCCCTGTGCTCATCACACCGGTGAGGCCCGTGCAGGGACACACAGGGCACACGGTGGTGTCCCAGTCCCTGCGGTAACTGTAAGTTAAACATCGAAGTCCTTCAGCCTCACATTCAGAGCCCTCCCTGTGATTTTCCCTCTGGACCTACGAGACTGGCTTTCCTTCTCCTGCAATTCCCCCTAGCAGCCCCAGGGCACTAGAAGGAAAGGAACTGTGCCCACCAGGGCCAGAAAAGCCGGAGGCTGGTCCGGGGGCTGTGACGGATGATGTGGAGCTCTCGAGCAGTCACGAGCAACCAAAACTCAGAGCATTTGCCTTGGCTTCCCCTCAGTGAGTTCTCCATGAGTAAACACACACCCACACGGGATCCTGTGCTCCCAGCCCCGGAAGAGAAACGGGGAAAAGGCGGGGGGAGAGCACAGTGGGCATTGATATCTGAGGTGCCTATAGAGACTACAGGCATCAGAGAAGCCCTACGTGCTTACATAAACATATATGTACATGAATATATATGTCCATATGTTGATAGATAGATAGATAGATAGATAGATAGATAGATAGATAGATAGATAGATAGATAGATAGATAGATAGATAGATAGATAGATAGATAGACAGACATGCATTTTAAAGAGCAAAGCACGCAAAAGCTGGGTACCTCCAAGTAGGGAACAGGAGTGTCTGGATTCAGGGGGTACTCCCTCAGCAGGCGCTCCTCATCCAGAAACTTCCCGGCCCGGCCGTTGAAGGCCGGCTGGAAGAGCCCATAGTTGAGAACATCCTTCAGGCTGTGGTTCAAAGTGCAGAGGATGCGCTGCTTGGAAACCCACACGGGAACATCTGGATTCAACCGTAGACACTTCTGTGGAGAGACACAGAGGGCGATTAGGGTCGGGCATCACCAAGGGTCTCACAGCTCCTCCCGGGAACTGTCACAGTAAGAACAAGGAGAAGGATAAATGGGAAAGTCACCACCTCTTCCATGTCAGTGAGCTACAGGAAGAGAAGGAAAAAAGGGTTAGGGAAGGATGAGCTCAGCAGATTCTCCCCCTCCTCCCCCCAAATGTGTTTTGTGGGGCTCAGGGAAATTCAGACACTCCATGCGGTATCATGCTGTTGAGAAGCATCAAAGAATATTTTATGGCCTAATAACAGTAAAATAGCAAAACTTCACTTAAAAAACCCCAGTGGGGTGTAAAGAGTCATTTGCCTTCTCCACCGTGGACCTCACAGGTGTGCAGACAACAGAGGGATGGGCAGCAGCAACACCACCAGCCCTGACAGGAGCTGAAGGCATCCAGTGAGGTCTTCCCATTGGAAAAAGGAATGGAGAAGGTCCCTCTGCCTCCTGCATGGCAAGTCGCCATTCCCCCCCCCGACCCTGTGACCGCAGCAGGTTTCCCAGCACCGTAACCAGTTTCCCTTCCTCCCGGGGACCCCGCTCATCCAATACCCACAGCCCATCCCCTCCACACTGCGCTTCCCACTGCGCTCCGGGCTGGCTGCGGGCCGGGGCCCTAGATCCTGCCCTGGCAGAGCCACCAGCTCCGCACTGGTGCCGGAGGGCAGGAAGCGCCGTGGACAACAGCCTGTCCCCATGGCAGCCGCCCGTCCCCTCCCAGCAGCCGGGGCTGTGTTTGACCCATCTCGCCTCCAGCTTTGTTTCTCCCCCCGTCACTCTGCGTTCCGCTCCTGCAGCGCTTCCTCCCGAAGCCGCAGCCCTCAGCCCCGTTCTGTGCCCCTGGGTTTGTGCTGGGGGCAAAGGGAACCCTCCCTGCCCCTGCCGTGCCCCCCAGGGCTGTGCCCTGCTCCATTCATCACACAGAGCTGGGCACCGGCAGCTCCACACCGGCACGGGGCTGGTCCCGGCCGGACCCGCACTACAGGGGCTGGCCCCAGGCCATCGGGAAATGGGGCTGAGCTGGGGCAGTGCCGGGCACCGGCCACCACTGCAGGGGGAGCCCAGCCCCGGGACAGCCGTTCTCGAGTGTGAGAAGCTTCCAACCCCAGCGTCCGGACACTCCAATCAACGCTGACTTAAAGGGAACCAAATTGCCTTGTCCCATCCCAAACTTGCAGGCAGAGGGAAGGTCCCTGCCCCTTCCTCTGGCACACAGCATGGCACGGCACAGCATGGCATGGCACAGCATGGCATGGCACAGCATGGCACTGCACCCACAGAGCCCACCCTGACCTGGGGCAGGTCCCAGAGCCAGGCGGGGTGGAAACAGCACTCAGGATGAGTTGCTCGCTCTGGTTTGCAGTTACAAGGGGTAATTTCTCCCCTACCATTGCAAGCTCTGAGCGCAACAGAGGAACTCCTGACAGCAAATGGTCCAGCTCCTCCACTTCTACAGCATGGATTCCTCCTTCCTGAAGGAAGAACGAGCATAGAGCTTCAGATTCAACCCTCAGCAGTGAGCAGGGTGACAGACAAGATCTATTCAATATTCAATCTATTCAAGTGCAATAATGACAACAAAGAACTGACATTCAACAACCCCTTAAGAGCAAAAAAAGCCAAAAATTCTTCATCGAGGAGCACACGATGAGAAAGAGTTGAAAGGAAATTAAAGAGGAGCAGCTGAAAAGGTAATGAATGTGCTTGCGGGCTGCAGGGAGCGCATTTCGTAACATCACATGGGAGGCTCTGGGCAGATGTATGGCACAAATGAACCAACAGCCTCTGAGATGCCCCCCCAGAAAGACGGAGCAGCCAAACCAACGGAGCCTTTATCACAAGGTGTCCTTTGGAAAACGGGAGCTGCCTGTGAATGGGAACGGCATCGAGCACAATCCTGCACAGCACGTGCGGAATCACAGCGACAACGGGGTCAGCACCGCTGGCAGACACAGGGGGCAGGTGGAGGGGTGGGTGAGGCCAAGCAGGAGAGGCAGAAGGGGCACCAAGGAGGAGCCCCGGGGCAGGACGGGCTCCTCGCTGTTTGCCATCCATCCGATGCCAATGCAAAGGGTCCACAGACAAGGAATGAGGGAATAAAGGTCCCCCTTAGGTGCAGGAGCACGGTGGATATGAACACACAAGGGCAAGTGGTACCCATCGCCTGCAGCCGGTGCAAACCCTCCCAGGAGCAGAGCACATGCAGGAGATGCTGGTACCCAGGAGCAGCTCCATGGTTCAGGCACAGAACCTGTGCTCCATCTCTGGAACACGGGCAGGAGCTGCAACACACACCCTGCGCTCAAAACGTGCTTGTGCTCTGCGGAGTCACCCTCACACCTCCGAGCAGAGCCCCGAGGAAACCCGTGACCACCAGAACACGCTGGCCCGCTCCCAGCACACACGTGCATGTGCAGAGCGCCTGCAGCAAGGTCCCTGCTGCCATAAAGGCCCAGGAGCAGGGACACGCTCTCTGGATCCCTCACAAACGGGAGAGTAAACAGAGGTGAAGGTCAAGCAGGGAGGCTTCCTGACACGAGAGCTTGGCAGCAGCACCCCACGGGGGCCATGCTGGGATTGGAGCTGAGGGGATGCAGCGAGGGCTGCTGTGACACTCCTGAGTTGGCAGCACATCCAGATCCTCCCCATCCCGGCAGGGCTGGTGGTCCTGCCTTCAGGAAACAACAGAAACAGGAAAGAGGTAAAGGGAAAGGAGACAAAGGTGAGAGAGGCACAGGACAAACCCACACGAGGAGTGTCCCAGAGGAGCCTGAAGGGCTGCAGCACTGAGCCAGGCACCTGCACTGGGCACCAGGACTGGGACAAAGTTACGGGACAGGCGCTGTGTGCGAAACAAACCCAAGGAACTTGGTCACCTTTCCCTGAGCTTCTGTTGGGTCTTCTCCAATCATACACATTTTGTTCTCAGTCACTTGTTAAAAGCTCAGCCCCTCCGGCAGTGTTTTCAGCAGCGAATGTTTCCTATGGACTGGGGCAGACACCACTGGTTCCCTGCAGCATGTGAAATTCCACAGCATCACAGAACCCCAGAGCAGTTTGGGTTGAAGGGGCCTTAAAGCTCCTCCAGCTCCAACCCCTGCCACGGGCAGGGACCCCTTCCACTGGAGCAGCTTGCTCCAAGCCCCTGTGTCCAACCTGGCCTTGAGCACTGCCAGGGATGGGGCAGCCACAGCTTCTCTGGGCACCCTGTGCCAGCTCCTCAGCACCCTCACAGGGAAGAGCTTCTGCCTAAGAGCTCATCTCAGTCTCCCCTCGGGCAGGTTCAAGCCATTCCCCTTGGCCTGTCCCTACATCCCTTGTCCCAAGCCCCTCTCCAGCTTTCCTGCAGCCCCTTCAGGCACTGGAGCTGCTCTCAGGTCTCCCCTTCAGGAGCCTTCTCTTCTCCAGGCTGCCCCAGCCCAGCTCTCTCAGCCTGGCTCCAGAGCAGAGCTGCTCCAGCCCTCGCAGCATCTCTGGACTCGCTCCAGCAGGTCCCCAGTGCTCTCATGCTGTTGGGAGGAGGGATCAGAGCCAAGGGACAGCCCTGACCGGGAACTGCCTGGAGCAGGAGCGCTCCCACCCGCAGCCCCTCACACCTCTGCAGGCAGGGGCTGGGGAGCAACCACAGCCCCCACATGCAGGGACCATGGGACGGGTTGAACATCCCTTTTGTGACTTGTTTCCCTTTATGACCACGGTCCAGGGCTCTGCAGAGCCCAGGGCAGGGCAACCACTGCTCTGTGTTTGAATGGAGGAGAAATCAGCGTGAGGTTTCTGTGCACTGGATGTTGGCAAAAGGCAACCCGGGTCTGGCTCAGCAAGCACTGTGTGTGCTGGCAACACAACAGGAATTCCTGGGCTTAGATCACCTCCTGAGGAAAGCCGCGGCCCTGCCACGCATGGTGCTGAGTGCCACGCTGGGAGATCTGCCTCCACCTAAAGGAAACAAGATAAAGAGCAGAGGGAGGATCTCGGCGTGCAGCAGGAAGGCACCGACGCACAAGCCCGTCTTGCGCTTACGTGCTGCAGATAGCAACGCATTTGGCTCCATGGGTTTTCCAGCTGCTTGTGAGCCAGCCTGGAGGGATGCTGGGGATGGCTGCGTCACCCCCAGCATCTGCTGCCCAGACAAGAAACCATCCAGCTACTGCTGCTCAAACAAGAGCTCCAAGAGCCCTTAGTACAACCCTCGAGCAGCACTGGCAGTGACAAGCAGCCCCATCCTCCAGTCGCAGCAGCCAGTGCTTTCAAAGGAGCAGCTGCCTCTGATCCAAACACAGCTTGAAATGAATGTTTAAAGAGACTCAAGTCCTGATTAACTCTACGTGAGTGGTTCAGGCCAACCCTTCCTCTCACCCAGAGCTACAACAGCTTTACTATTGGCCACCTGCAAGGATGGGGCTGCTGAGGAGCACAGTCACCAGCCAGCTGCATCCAGCTGCTGAACTCCCCATACACATCCAAAGGTGTTGGACCAAGCTGACCTCACCGAAGAGCTCAAGACAGGTTAAAGAGATTCCCGTTACCTTCAGAGACCTGGGAATGTTTCCTGCTTGGCTCATTGCAACACCACAACCCAAGGTACATGTCTAACCCATGCTCACTTGGAAAATGAGGGTCTGGAAGGCTTGAACTCTATCTAGGACTGAAACCTGCCACAAAGAGCAAAGGTTCTTCTGGAAAGGATGGAGCAAGATCTTCTGTTCATCCAGCATAAAGACAGACATGCCAGTTGGATGGGCAGGTCCTAATAAACACATGCAAAAGAGGTACGGAACTTCTCAGCATTAAGGAGCAAATGAAATCAAGTTTGAGTAGAGAATGGAGGAAACCAGCGAGAGCAAACTGTAGCTGCCTGCATAGCGCATGCTCAGCAGGGCTCTGGCCCAGCAAATTCAAAGCCAAGAGGGCCCGAACAATCACCCTGTATCAGCAGCATCACCGCCCCATCAGGTCCAACCAGTGACTCCCATGTTGAACTCAAGTACTTGAACGGGACACCACTTTCCTGACAAGCACTCGACTTGAGTCTAAAACATTCCATGGTGGAAACCACGCTCCCTCCCTGGATAAGGTAATAAGCGAACACCCATCCTCAATGAAAGGAGGTGTGTCTGAGCTGTCATTCCATTCCCCTTGTTTAAACTTCTGATACAATCATAATTCCTTGTTCTGCCTTTCTCTGTGATGCTCAGAGCTCCTCAGTGCTCAGTTTCTGGCCACAAGAGTAGCTCCATTTAACGCTGTCACTGCTCAGACTTGTTGAGGGCGAGAAGAGGCTGATGTTCATAATGCATTTTCTCCAAATCTCGAATGATTTCTGTTGCTCTTTCAGCACCCTCTTTAATCCCAAACACACTTCAGAGAGCGCAGGAGCAGAGCCAGAGGCAACATTCCAGTGTCTGTCTCCCAGCTGTCAGAGACAGCTATAAAATACAGTCCTCACCTCAACCCCCATCCACCTGCTTCCATCTCCAGGCATCACAGCAGTGCTGTCACTACCGGGGGTCCAGTTGACTTTGACCTCTCCACTCCTTTCAGACAGCCAAATCGCACATCCTTCCCAGGACCCCGCTCCCTGGTTTCTACATGTGCCATTGGTCCTTAGCTACCGGCCAAACTCGGCATCTGCGTGAATTAAAAGACAGAGTCTAGTTTCATGGGCTCAGCTCTAATGTGCCTCACATGTATAAAGAGAGAAGAGGAGGATGGAGCCTCTCCAAACCCCAAAGCAAAACCAATTGAAACAGGAGGAGCAGGGGGGGAACGGAACTGCAGGAAGTGCCCTCCTGAGCCCCTGTGGCCACTGCTGGGGATGGTAGTGGGTCAGACAGACTCTGCTTTAGTCCAGTGGGGCTTTGTTTTGCTCTTGTTCATGGCACCTTGCTGACACCTTCATCCATAACTTCACTACTGCTTTAATTACAGACAGATTCATTCACAGAGGTAATGACTCCTACTGCTAAACCCAGGACATAGATTTACTCCTGCTTCTGTATTTTTATACTTAGCATATTGCAAACCAGTTATTTCTAACAGGTTCTAACAACCTGGTCGATAAAGATCAGGATCAATCCATAAGATCTTTATGGGACAGGTTGTTGATGAAAGAACTCAGGACTTAATGTAAGCTTAAGTCCTTATGGATCTTCATGATCTTATCACAGAATCCCAGACTGGTTTGTGTCAGAAGGGACCTTAAAGCTCCTCCAGTCCCAATCCCTGCCACTGGCAGGGACACCTTCCACTAGAGCAGCTTGCTCCAAGCCCCATCCAGCCTGGCCTTGAACACTGCAGCAGAGCAAGAGGCTCTTGCACTCCCTGGCTGGAAAGAGATGGCAACTCCTACATGGCTTTTCTCTGCTTTTCTGCAAACACTGCTGCCATCCCAGTGTGTCCTGACTCCGGGCATTCGCTGCCTTCTCCTGTCACCCCTCCGTGCTTCCTTCCACTCATTACATGCCACTCAATTCTGGAAAGCAATGGATATCTAAAAAGCAAAGTCCAGATTCTCATCCATTGACCGGTACCAGAGAAGAGCCAGGCAGGAGCAGGATGATTTTGTTGGGCTGTTGAATTACTCAGTTGAGGCTTGAAGGATGCCAATGAGCTGTGAATGTCAGGCCGCATTTGCAGTGGTCGCAGCAAACTACAGGCCAGAGGCACTGCTGGGCTGGTTTATTGAAACTGGACCATCAGGAGAAGCTGACTTTTAACGGACTGACAGAAGGTTTCTTTCTCTTGAGAACTGTAAAATCACTGGGGCATGGCAACAGACTGGATGCCGTAGTCTGGAGGCGCTGATTGATGGTGCTTGGTGACATCTGGTTTGCATGATTTGAATTAATCAGAATTGTCACGGATATGGCAGCATCACACCAGCTGAGGGCTGGGGAAATGTACACTAACCACAGTAAATACTGTTCAAAGCCTAGAGAAATGAGGTCGGATGGCATCTGGGGTCATTCAAACAGCAAAGATACTGAAAGGGAAGAAGGTGGCACTAATAAAGTTTGCACCCTCAATAAGCAAGTTGTTATAGCATCGAGTGTACGCTGTTAAAGGCTATTCCACAACGTGCAACACGTTCCTGGACAGTGAGATGAGACTCAGCAGAACCTGATCCTGTTCTGTACACACACACTCAGCAGAAGAGAGGAACTACACAAGTTGTGATGCCTGATACCAACCTGCACGTGAGACAGCAAATCAGGAACGGATTTACCGGCAATAAAAAAACATTTACCAGCAATAAGGGGGCTGGGGGAGAGGAAGGGAGGAGAGAAAAAGGAATGTTATGGGAAAATACACTTTGTCAGATCACAGAGGTGGGGAGTGACCCCCATCCAGCACCAGCTCAGCTTCACTTGGAGCACTAGTCCCCAAACCAACCCGTGCCTGACAACAAGCAGTAGCAGTGGGAAGAAACAGCATTCAGGTTTAGCTCCTCAAATGCCCAGCAAGCGCAAACACGCAGCTCGGGCCTGGGCCAGGCCAACCCCAGGACAAAGCACCAGCACAGCTCCAGGTTTTGATCCCCTGGGAGACAGGACACGGCTGCTTCATCCCTCCACCGGCACCACGTGCGTGTCTGGTACAAACAGGAGGGATTCAAATGGGAGGATCTAAATGGGCTTCACGATGCTTAAAGCTCTATGCTGTGAATGAAGTTCAGTTCTGCACAGTGAGCTGTGCTGAACCAGAGCCCAGATCCCAGAGCAGCTTCTGAGCCTCGGGTTGAGCTGAGCCAGGTACCCACTGCCGCATAAGTGTCCTTACACCAGCAGTGCCTGGCACCACCTGAAGCTCATACAGAGTGAGAGCAGGTAAGGAGCAAAGACAGCACCAGCAAGCACCCCTTCCCACAGGCAGGGACAGCAGCCTGTGCTCTGACCTCCCTAGGAGCAAGTGACTTCCTTGCCCAGGATAACCAGGGTGGCAAGGAAGTGTCAACGTGATGAGTTATGCTGGGAAAACAGGGATAGATCTTGTCACTGATTTGGCTCTTGGATCTGGAGCTGCATTGTAAAGCGATTACACCAAAGAACGGCTCAGGTGAAGTCATTTAAGCCCATGTACTCGTGTTAGGACTCTTCAGTACCAGAAAAGTACCAGGAAGAACGAAAGGGAGTCTGAAACAGTTCAGACACATAAATTAACCCAGAGTGGCCAACAGAAAGGGAGGGTAGGGACACAAATACCAAACACAACAGTTGTGTTCATAGATCACTGCAGTGTTGTGCAATTACAGAGACAAATAATTAATGGTTATTAGTGAAAGTAAATCAGTGCTCCTACACTCCCTTTTTTATGCAATTAGCTGGGAAAAAGCTTCAGCTGCAATGTAACTTCAAGCAGGAAAACAGAAACAGGAACATTTGCTGGCTGGAACTTTGTGTTCATACAACATCTTCCAGACTGAAACTGGGATCGCAAGTGAGAACCCGCTGTTGCCATAAACATGTACCAGCATCTCCAACGACTGTGTAGCCAGGAGCAGTGTGCCCAGTGCAGGCTGCTGCAAAGCTATAGGGAAAATGAGTGCCTCAGGTGGAATTATCAACGGCAAGGGTGCAACTTCCACCCAAACCTCCATCACTACCAGAGCAGCCTTTCCACCCCGCTTCCCAATGGGATTCCCGTGGTCCTGCCCCAGTGCAGGCAGTGTGAGCACAGGGAGGCTGCCTTGCTCCCCAGTGCATGGCCAATCCATCATGTCCCCTTCCAGCCACCACCACAGGGTCACTCCTCATCCTGCAGGGATTCAGCAACCAAACCAAGTGAAATGAGGATGAGAATTCAACGTGGGGAAAGCTGAGGGGGGAACACTGCTCTGAGGCAAAGCCAGTGGTGGGCACTGACCCTGGGACCACGGTGTGTAACACCATCTAATGCCAAACCATAAACTGTGAGTGAATCCCAGCCTAGTTTGGGTTGAAGGGACCTTAAAGCTTCCAACCCCTGCCACAGGCAGGGACCCCTTCCACTGGAGCAGCTTGCTCCAAGCCCCTGTGTCCAACCTGGCCTTGAACACTGCCAGGGATGGGGCAGCCACAGCTTCTCTGGGCACCTTAGTAAACCAAAAGCCAAACTGGAAACTGCACCAAAGCCTTATGACTCCATAGTTTGCAATACGTGAATTGATGGAGCTAATTCTACTGGCTCATTGAAAGAACAGATGAATAGGCTGGAGATGAAGCAGAAGTACCCTGATATCAGAGATGCCTTTTCTCAAAGATGCTTACACGTTCTGCTGGGCAAAGAAACAACCCCGTAAAGGCACAGTCACAACACCAAGAGGTGCCATCATCAGAGAAGCATGAAGGTGCCAGGATAAGCTTCGAGACTGTGTATAAACTAACTTGGAAATAACAAGGATAAAGTGAAGACCAAGATTTGTGCATCAGAATCTGCTCCAGATGAGTAACTTGGACACAGAACAGGCAGAACACTCAGCTGCCTGCAGCTGGAAGAGAAGAAATGGCAATGCAAGAGCCACTCTGAGGCAGCGCTCTGTCACCTCTTGTGTACTGCTCTGCTGGCTCTGTCATCCGAGATTAACGTTGCCTTTCCCTGGCTCAAAGCTCATGTTTGCACCCTGAGCTTGCCCATGGCATAAAGAACATTTGGGTGAACAGAACCACGCTATTCCTTCTTGAGTGGTGACTCCATCAACCGTGCTGGGAACAACCCCCTGAGGCCTCTGCACATTGAGGAACCAGGACTCAGGAATGCCCAGGAATCGGGACTGTTTGCTGGCAGGGTACACTTACAGCTTCATCCACACAGCTCTTCCCACATCCTGCTCCCATTCCACAGGCCGGGAGAGGAAAGGCCAGGAGAGGAAAGACATCTTCAGAGACACTTGCACCCCACACTCCTCTGGCAATGGCAGCAGCGACACCGCATCCATGCTGTGTGATACAGGGCATGAGGCACTGCTCACTGCAACTGAGCTGATTGATACAGCTGAAGGCAGCAGGGCTTCAGGCCCTCCACTCATTCCCGAGGCTGGGAGAGCTCTGACTGATGTATTGGTGCATCTCACCAAGACAGTGCTGTTCCACAACCCCTGACACCAAGCAGACAGGAGACAAGAGGCCCAGCGTTCTACAAAACAGCCCGTGTTGCCACAAGAATATCTGGAATGAGACACAATGAGAGATGGGAAGGAGGGAGCCCACAAAGGAGGGAACCCACTGCAGAACAAGCTTCAGGAGATCTGGGGAGTCCAAGTTTGAACATCTCTAGATTTGCAATTACAGCCTGCTGCCAAACCCTCACTTTTGGTGCAACCTCACCAGCTGCAGCCAGAAGGACATGGGTTGACAGCACCTCCATCCATCCATCCATCCATCCATCCATCCATCCATCCATCCATCCACACCCCTGCACAACACAGAATCATAGAATCCAGACTGGGTTGGGCTGGAAGAAGCTCCTCCAGCTCCAACCCCTGCCACAGGCAGGGACCCCTTCCACTGGAGCAGCTTGCTCCAAGCCCCTGTGTCCAACCTGGCCTTGAACACTGCCAGGGATGGGGCAGCCACAGCTTCTCTGGGCACCCTGTGCCAGCGCCTCAGCACCCTCCCAGGGAAGAGCTCTGCGAGTTCTTCCAAATACACCAACTAAATGCAGAAGAAACTTCTTGACACAGCACGAGACGGTGGTGCTGGGAGCTTGCTCCGGAGCAGTACACTGTGCACTCCCGTTCCTCCCCCTTGAACCCTGCTCCTTTAACTTCCTGCACTGCGTTTGCTCCCTGCACAGTGCTAAGGCAGGAGTAATTGCTGTTGTTCCTCCAGCACTGTGCAGATACTCACTTGCTGAGGTGGTGATTCACAGGCTCTACCCACAGGATGAGGAGGGCTGGGACAGCAGAAAACAACCTGAAGCCAGGGGTGGATGCTGAATAGCACGGCAGGACCAGGGGGGAACGGAGCCTGCAGGCAGCCCCTCTCGGCACGGTCACATCCTCCAGCACGCAGGGAGAGCCCTCGAGAGTCACCTCACCCAGAGCTGGTTCTGCGAAGGAGCAGCAGGTGCTGACGGATGCCACTGAGCTGTGAAACGTGGGCACCAAAGAGCTCCTCCAGCGCACGCCTGGGGAGGGAGGGTTACCCCTCATTAACACAAGTCAATGGGCTCGCTGGGGGGAAGAGCAGCAGCGAGAGCCGGGGCTGAGCCCCGCACAGGGAAGCGATTCCCCTCCTCTCCCACGAACACGACGGGCACAGACCACGAGCAGGAGCAGGGAACAGGGCCAACAGGACGAAGCCCCGGAGCGCTCATCACTGCAGGCACACGCTCAGATGAACCCAGAGTTATCCATTAGCAGATGGGATCAGTCCCGAGCCGCTGCCGCTGGGCCATGAGCAGGGAAAAGCCCGAGTGTGAAAGTGCATCAGGAATTGTTGAGACGTGACCTAAAAATTCAGGGACAGTGCTGAGCTCCGCGGAGGCACCACGTGGGCACGGAGCAGCCCCGGCTGTGCTGGAGCACGTGGCAGCCACGGAGGGCTCTGCTGAGGGATCTGGCCAGGCTGGATCCATGGGCTGTGCCCAATGGGATGAGGTTCAAGGAGGCAAAGTGCCGGGTCCTGCACTAGGGCCACACCAACCCCATGGAACGCTCCAGGCTTGGGAAGAGCGGCTGGAAACTGCTCATGGGAAAGGAGCTGGGGGTGCTGATTGATGGAGCTGAACGTGAGCAGCTTGTGCCCAGGCAGCCAGGAAGCCCCCAGCATCCTGCCCTGGATCAGCACCAGTGCGGCAGCAGGGCCAGGGCAGGGATTGTGCCCCTGCACTGGGCACTGGTGAGGCTGCACCTTGAATCCTGTGCTCAGCTCTGGGGAACTCACTGCAAAAGAGACATTGAGGTGCTGGAGTGGGGCCAGAGCAGGGCAATGGAGCTGGTGCAGGGCCTGGAGCACAGGGGTGATGGGGAAGGGCTGAGGGAGCTGGGGGGTTCAGTGTGGAGAAGAGAAGGCTCAGGGGGGACCTGATGGCTCCCTCCAAGTGCCTGACAGGAGGATGGAGCCAGGAGGGGCTGGGCTCTGCTCCCAAGGAACAAGGGATGGGACAAGAGGAAACGGCCTCAAGAGCTCCCAGCAATGGGGCACTTTGCTCCCACCCCCCAGAGCTGTGACAGCTCCCCACGGACAGAGCTGCTCCTCCCTCAGCTGCGCTTCCACCCCTGGCATCGCACGTCTGCTCATGGGAACGGAGCTGAGGGGGGCTCAGGAGGTGCCTCTGCAGCTCGGGTCACTTCCACTGCAAGTTCCTGGTAATTTATGGGGCTTCTGTCACTGAACGACTCCCGATCTGGGGGATGCTGACGAACGCCGGGGGTTATTTCCATGCGGGCACCTTCAGAACATCCGGTGCTGTCATGGCACTGCCGGCACAGGCACACCAGCAGCAGCTGGAGGCAGCAGGAAAGCCCCTTGGGGCTGATCCACAGGGAGCCATACGTTAAAAATGGAGCTGATCTCAGAGTTTTCCACCAACCCAGACTGTAATAAATACACTCCCCCCTGGAGAGAGCTGTAATATAGAGCCCCTCACACCACGGCCCAGGCTTTCTCACCAGTAAATGAGAGTTATGGCTCAATTATGCTTACTTTGGCCTCTAAACACAGACAAGGAAAGGGGAGGTGCTGCCCCTGTGGCTTCTTTCCAACCCAAGATGCATGGCACAGGCCTGTGCCCGCTCCCGACGCCTCCTCACAGCACGTTTTGTGACCAGATTCCCTCTGAGGGTCTGTGAGATCCTTCCTGTGCTGCTCCAAACAAAACTCCAGCTCCTGGCATGGATCAGCTCTTGAAGCCTTGAGCTACAGAGCCCTGGAATCTACTGCAACCACTATGGGCACAGAGCTCAGAACAAGGAGAGAAAAGCCCATCTCGACAACACATGTTCACTATGTCCCTAATGCCCTGATATAGAGAGCAAGTTGTACATATGTACATCTGACTTAGCTTTAAAATTCATGGAAACCCAGACTGGTTTGGGTGGAAGGGACCTTAAATCTCCTCCAGCTCCAACCCCTGCCACGGGCAGGGACCCCTTCCACTGGAGCAGCTTGCTCCAAGCCCCTGTGTCCAACCTGGCCTTGAACACTGCCAGGGATGGGGCAGCCACAGCTTCTCTGGGCACCCTGTGCCAGCGCCTCAGCACCCTCACAGGGAAGAGCTTCTGCCTAAGAGCTCATCTCAGTCTCCCCTCGGGCAGGTTCAAGCCATTCCCCTTGGCCTGTCCCTACATCCCTTGTCCCAAGCCCCTCTCCAGGTTTCCTGCAGCCCCTTCAGGCACTGGAGCTGCTCTCAGGTCTCCCCTTCAGGAGCCTTCTCTTCTCCAGGCTGCCCCAGCCCAGCTCTCACAGCCTGGCTCCAGAGCAGAGCACAAGGGATGTGGCACAGCACAAGGAACGTGGCACAGCACAAGGAACGTGGCACAGCACAAGGGATGTTGCGCAGCACAAGGGATATCACACAGCACTCAGCAGCTGAACGTCCCAGTCCCAAACCCATCAACCTCAGGCACAGCTCCAGCACAGTGACCCGCAGCTCCCCGCTGCAGGCTAAAGCCTCCACGCAGGATAAAGCAGAGTGGATTGATTTCAGTCAGGGCAATCACCAGTTTTAACCATGATAAATCCCTGGCAGAGGATATGGATATGAATAATGGAGCTGATGCTGTTTTGCAGCATCGTCCTCAGCAGTTTTCCTAAAGAAAGGCTGAGCCGGATCAATTCCTCACCGTTACATTAGATTAATTTGCAATGAAATAGAGACTTTACAACCAAAAGTGCTTTTTCCTGAGTACATCCCCTGTAACCATGCGCATTGTGCATCTATCTGAGCAATTATAATCGAAATCACAGGCTAAAATGTAAGCTAAATCAGAATCCACATTCCAGTTTTTAGCTCCACCCAATTGTAGAAGGGAGCCAGTAGCAGAATTCTCACTTAACAAGCGGATGAGCAGCTTTTGACTTGATTTAACTCAGCGTGGACTGAGAGAAAAATTGGCACTAAATTATGTTCATTTATCGTGTTAAGATACTTCTCAGTACTAATAAATTAAATACAAGTACTCAAAACTGCCTGTGCTGGGCTGTAGGAAATGTGTAAGCAACAAAAACACCTCCTGCACCTACAAGCAAGCATAAAAAGGGACCGGCCAAGGGGAATGGCTTTAACCTGCCGGAGGGGAGACTGAGGTGAGCTCCTGGGCAGAAGCTCTTCCCCGTGAGCCCTAAGGTCCCTTCCAACCCAAACCCTTCCATGGTTCTATGAATCAGACACACTGATGGGACACGCTCCCTGGACGCCGTGGGGCCAGTGCTGCCCCTAACCCCAACCGCTTCACCCTGCTTCAAGGGGCACCGGGTATGACGCAGTGCTTTGTTACACTGAGGACCTCAGTCCGCTGTCGCAGGGATCCTGTCTGGATGCTGACAGAGCTCAACCGTCCGCGTTAGGGAAACAGGCGCAGAAAGAGCTACAAAGGGACTTTAAAATGGGCCGCACTGAGCCGCACACAGGAGCGAGCGTGGGGCTGCTCAGTGAGTGAGGACACAAAGCAAAGAGGAGCAGCTGCTTCATTCATGGGTAATCTGTTCGGAAAGAGGCCACTTCCTATGGAACAACAATGCATGGCTGGTAAGCAAAACGCATCTTGGAGCGTGTGCACGAGTGCTTTGATTCTCCTCTGAAGGGGGGAGAAACCCAATACAGCAACTGACAGCCAGAGATCTTCACAGCAGCAGAAAGCAGCTGCTGTGGCCAAGGATCAAACTCTTCAGCCCAGCTTTAGGCCATTGCAGGGGTCAGCTCCTCGCCTCCAGACCTCCCCTCTGCAGCAGAGAAGTTCTCGTGCTTTTATTCTGCCTGGGAGCAGGGGGATGGAGCCGGGGCAGCGGCCACGCTCCTGCCCCTCGGGAGCTGCAGCACAAACCCTGCTCTCCTCATCTTGCTCCTGCACAGAAAAGCACCAGGTGCTCAGGATGCCTCCTGCCTCTTCCTCCTTCCCACACAGCTGCAGACATTGGGATGTGTCATAGAACCACAGCCTGCTTTGTGTTGAAGGGACCCTAAAGCCCATCCAGCTCCAACCCCTGCCACGGGCAGGGACCCCTTCCACTAGAGCAGCTTGCTCCAAGCCCCTGTGTCCAACCTGGCCTTGAACACTGCCAGGGATGGGGCAGCCACAGCTTCTCTGGGCACCCTGTGCCAGCACCTCAGCACCCTCACAGGGAAGAGCTTCTGCCTAAGAGCTCATCTCAGTCTCCCCTCAGGCAGGTTCAAGCCATTCCCCTTGGCCTGTCCCTATATCCCTTGTCCCAAGTCCCTCTCCAGCTTTCCTGCAGCCCCTTCAGGCACTGGAGCTGCTCTCAGGTCTCCCCTTCAGGAGCCTTCTCTTCTCCAGGCTGCCCCAGCCCAGCTCTCTCAGCCTGGCTCCAGAGCAGAGCTGCTCCAGCCCTCGCAGCATCTCCATGGCCTCCTCTGGCCTTGCTCCAGCAGCTCCACGTCCCTCTTGTGCTGCTGCCCCAGAGCTGGATTCAGGGCTCCAGTGGGAAAAGGCAAACTCTTTCCATTCCTCACATTTAAAATTACCTCAGAGAATATAAAATGCAGGAACATGATTTGAGCTTTTTACTTCTGCTTTGTGAGCGCAGATCAGGACCTAAGTAGAGCACCGTGTGGGAGGGTGCATATATTTAAGCAGCGGGCACCATTCACACTGCCAGGGCTCACAACGCATCCCTCAGGCCAGGCGGTGTCCACAGCTGCAATAAAGCTGGACAGCACCTCCCTGAGCCCCCTGATCCACCCGCAGCACCAGTGCTGGCTCCTGGGGGCAGGAACGCGCATCGCTGGTTCTCACACACGTCAGGCTGCTGCTGCAGGTTAAAGCTAATGGGGGGGGAAGTTGTTTTAACCTAGAGCAGCTCCTCGGTCTGCTTGAACGTGGATTAAAGGTTAAAGAAGAGCAGTTGCCGGCACACGATGGAGGAGAAATCCCTGGAACCCTCCAGGAGCGAGTCCCATCCGCTGCTCCTCGCTGTCCCTCTGGCTCTTGCTGCTCTACTTCCCCGGGCTCAGCCCGCTGGCAGTGAGCAGCTTCCCAAGCACCACTCACAGCAGGAGCCTCTTGTCTCTACCTATGCATTTTTTATGGGGTTGCTGCGCAGCAATTCCTTGGGATGCGCTTTCCCAGCTTCCCGAGCAGAAGTAAGCACAAAACCTGCACCTCATGCTCTGCAATCCCAGCCACGCTGGGAAGAGGCCATGGAGGGCAGGCACTGCTGCCCACCGGAGGCTGCAGGACGTGGCTTCCCATGGGATACACCCCAGGTTTGGTCAGACACCCGCGGGAAGGCAGTCCCAGCACACAGGGGACTCCAGTGAGCACTGAGACGCTGCCGAGCTCCCCCAGTGTCATTCCTGCTTCACCACCTTCTCCTGTACCAAGCCCCAAACGAGGGGGATCCCACTTCCAAATGCTCTCACTGAAAGGCTTTGGGGATAGGTGCCAGATGCGGTGGGACGCTGCAGACCCACAGTCCATCACTGCTTCAGAGGCACAAAGCTCAGCCTCGGCTTGCCGCTGCCTCCTTAAAAACCAGGCTTGCAGCTCCCGAGTCCTGTGGGTGTTTGGGATAATTTTAGCCGGATGCCCACCACCCCCTCGGCAGGGTGATGCACAGCCCAGCACCGAGCTCTTCCTGAGGGATCGGCAGCCCCAGCCTGCATCCAGAGCGGGCAGGAGGGACAAGGGAGCTCCACCAGCGTTAGGGAGCATCCCCAGGGCCTTGCCCATCAGCCTCCTCTGCCCAGGCTTACACATCTTCCCCGGGCACAGGCCAGCACCAGTGCGCACCAGTGCACACAGAGCAGAGCTAAGGGAGGAGTCACAGAATAGAACCACAGGTTGATTTGTGTTGGAAGGCAGCCTAAAGCTCCTCCAGCTCCAGCCCCTGCCACACGCAGGGACCCCTTCCACTAGAGCAGCTTGCTCCAAGCCCCATCCAGCCTGGCCTTGACACTGCAGCAGAACAAGAGACTGGCACTCGCTGACTGGGAGGATACACGTCCACTGGCAATTCCTACACGGCTGCTCTCTGCTTTTCTGCTAGGGAGAGGAAACAGCCCAGAAGGTAGCACAGACGGCGCCTTTTACTGCTTACGTCCTCCCACAGGACACACACAACAGCCCTGCTCTGCAAACCACCGGTCAGAGCCAATGTCCCTCTGCAGCACCCAGAGCCACAGCAGAGAGGTGCCTCGGCTCCCTCCCCACCTGCCCAGCAGTAGAGCTCACAGAATGCTCTGCAACCACTCATGGGAGTTCAAATCCCAAGGGAATGGTGCCGTCCCATGGCAGCCTGCCTTCCCACCAGCCCTGGCTGAGCAGAAGCTCAGGAAATCTTTGCCTCTCTCTGTTTTGGAATATGAAAAGTTACTCCTTCCCTTCACCTGGCTTAAGAGGGGAATCAATGCTTCGTGCACTGGTTTTCAGGCTCTTCTTTCCTTTGCATTAAGGAGATAAGAGCCAGAATATGAACCTGAACTGAGGAGGTGCCTGAGAACAGGACTGAGGGCAGAGACTTCTGCAGCTACAGGAGGGAATGAGCAGCTCCATCCCTGGCCTCGGCAAGACTTCAACAGCCTCTCACCAAGAGAGCTCCATCAATTCCACTGTCCATGTCCCTCGCTCCTTGGGAGCAGGGCCCAGCCCCTCCTGGCTCCATCCTCCTGTCAGGCACTTGTAGGGAGCCATCAGGTCCCCCTGAGCCTTCTCTTCTCCTGACTGACCCCCGCAGGTCCCTCAGCCGATCCCATCACATTTGTGTTTATTCAAGCTCATGTCTCCGGTCGGGGTTTTCCAGAAATCCCGGAGCTGTCTCCAAGCCTTTTCGGTTCCTTTGCAACCCCCAGCACCGTGTTTATTCAGCTGAAAGCCTTGGAATTCTCCGCTAGTGCTTTCCATTGTTCTGGGCAATCCCCACCCAGACTGTGACCTCGTCCCTGAAAGGCGGCCTCTCCAGAGACATCGCTGCTGATGTCCTCATGATGGGCCAGCACTTCCAGGCTGAATCTCTGGGAACTGACGGAGATATCCTCCAGTGTCCAAACAGCTTGAGATGGGACCTGCCGTGAGGGAGAAAACAGGACCCATCTCCTTCCTCCTGCTCCGCACAGGGCATGCAGAGAGGCAGGCGGAGGGGGGACGGAAGCTTGGGCCCTCCTGCAGTGCAGAAACAGGAGGGATGTGCTGGAATGGGAACGGAGTACATCTGGATTTCCAAAAGGAGCCTCTTCCTTGCAGTGCAGAAGTAGCTGGTGGCATTCCCTGCTGTGCATTCCACACTCTGCTCTAAGAGGTGATAGACCCGCGGGGTCTGGACCAGCAGAACTTGCACATGGCCCTTCCTTCTGATGGGCAGGATTGTTCCCAGGTCACAGCAGGCGTGGGGTGCTCCTGTGCTCCCATCACCAGGCAGGCATCTGAGAGGTGCCATCAGCGTCCTGTTCCTTCTTCCTGCCCGCAGAGCATATAACCTTCACCTTCCTCAGCCCACCTGAGTCCCGCTGTGCACCTATGGGATCCCTCCTGGGGCACAGACACTGCTCCTGGCCTGGAGCAGAGCCCCCAGAGCAGCCAAAGCATCTACATTCCTACTGCTGCCCATCGGCAGGGCCACAGCCACAGGAGCCAGGCAAGGAGCAGCAGGGCAGGGGAAGGGCCTGTAGGAGGGGAAGAGGAGGCAGGGAACACACATGGCTCTGGAGCTTCCCATGAGCTTCTCCAGAAGCCAGCAAACATCCCGCACATCCCAGAGTGCCTCATGGAGCCAATGGGGTCATGGCAAGCCCAGCAGTGGCAGATGGGACAGGCTCAGTTCCTCATTTTCCCCCTTCCCTTTTCACAGTGCTCTGATAGGGACCCTCAGGGCACCAGGAATGAGCACTGAGAGTCCCCAGATCAGACCTGGTGCACAGGGATGATGCAGAAGCTCAGGGTCAGTCACAGGACACAGCTCTTATGGATGCACTGTTAAGCCAGCTGCATTTCCCTGCTTCCCTTTAAGTGAAGGTACCTCAGCTAACACGGCAAACCAGGCAGCTTCTATTTGGGGAGTCAGCCCCCGCCTGAGCCATGGATGCAGATGAACCATGAATGCAGCTGAGCCATGAATGCACCTGAGCCATGAATGCAGCAGCCCTCTGCATGCACTGCCTTGGTCTGCAGGAGGGGATGCCCTGACCCCCTCCCGAGCACAGCTGGGTCTGGGTGCTGGTGTCAGCAGGGGAGCACCGCACAGGGCGCAGCACAGGGTATCCGGGTCCCCTCGCCTGTGGGGCTGCAGGAGTCTGGCAGAAACCCACTGCACTGTCCTGCGGCCCATGGGCACCCTGCACAGCCCAGGAGCTCCTGCTCCTCACCCTGCAGCGCCAGAGCCAGGTCCCCCTGCACAAGGACCAGGCTGCACTGGGCAGGACACTGGTGCTGGGCAGGACGCGCTGTGCTGCTCTTCACTGCACCACGGCCCCAGTGCTCCCCACTGCACCCTGTCAGCCCCCAGAGTGCTGCCTGCCCCCCACAGTGACCCTCCCATGGGAGCAACACCCCCACCCCCAGCCCCTGGCAGCCCATGGGTCTGCCGGGTGCTGGATCCCAGCTCAGAGCTTGCACCAGAGACATTTCCACCCTCCAGCTCTCTGATAAGCATCTGCCCCAGGAGCAAGGGAGGTCTGAGCGGGAGATTCCTGCTTTGTACCGTGCAAAAATACCCAGCTTTGCAGGAACTGCCCCATCCCTTCCCCTGCCTCCAGGCTGAGCTATTTCACTGACTCGGCGGGTTGCAGCGGGGGCTGTGTAAGGAGAAGGGGTTACAACGCAGCATCACAGAACTCCAGCATCGCTGCTCCCTCCCGTGCCCACGCACACTCCCAGAACAAAGGCAGGGCAGGGAGCTGCGGAGCAGTGCCCAAGGAACAGCAGAGGAGAGAGGTGGATACCATGGCAATGTGCAGAGCAGGGGCCCGCGCTGACAGCCCTTGGACCCTGCCGTGCTGCATCGCACAGGGTGAGGCTGGAGCAGGACCAGATCTGGAGCTGTGCATCAGGGCTGAATGAGCACAGGGGGGTAATAAGGAGGAGCTGATGTGAAGGGAAAGAGACCCAGCCCTTGCCCACAACCCCAGCAGGGGCTGGGGCAGGAGGAGCAGGGACAGAGCCCTCCCTGCAGCACAAAGTCAGCGCTCGCTAGAGCAGAGCCTGAGTCCAGTTCTTCGACAGCAAAGGCAATGCTGCTGCTGCCCTGTGCTTGGCAGCCGAGCCTGCAGAGCAGTGCTGGGAGCACGCCAGCACCCCAGCGTGCCTGCTCCCTATCCAGCAGCACCAGAGCAGCACCGCAACCATGCCAGTCTCCGACAGAGCTCTTTCCCCATCCATGAGGGGAGCTCTCACTTGCCTTCATCCCCTACGCACCCAGCAATGCTCTGCTCACCCCATGTCCGTTTCATCTCCTGCACCCCTCATCCCCCAGGGGCACCTCATCTCCTGCCCACAGTGACTTGCCCCAGAGCACAGGCTCCTCTCAGTCCACCCAACATTGAACCCTGCTCCCAGCTCTCATGAACGCACTTCTTCGTGAGGGCCACAGCTACCACTACCCTTCAGGAAACTTCTTCCCAGCGCTGAACCACTTGCACCCAATGCCCCAGGTAACCCCCAGCACTGCCCCGGTCAGCAACAGCCACCCTACAGCCTCTGTGGGTCACTGTGCCGTGACGAACACCCACCGTCCTGGGGTCAGCAATCACCATGTCACCCTCTGCCCCTCCATGTCACCCTCCACCTCTCCATGCCACCCGGTTCCCCGTGGCACAGCCACCCCTCCAACACTGCACGGTGCCCATGTCCTCCATGTCACACGCGGCTGCAGGCACCCTGCCGGGTCCCGTCTGCAGGCAAGCGCCCGCCAGCTCCCGCAGTCCGGCCCAGCCGGTGCTGGTGCCGTGCTGGAGCAGGGCTGGTACCGGCATCCTGCCCGTGCTGGGTGCTGCTCCCTCGCCCAGCCCAGCTGTCCCCGCGCTCGGGGCAGGCGGCGCAGCGCAGCCGGTCCCGGGCCGATGAGGGTCCCCGGCGGTGGAAGCGGCCCCGGGCTGCGGCAGCACCGGGAGCCCCGGAGCGCCCCGGCCGCGCTGTGCCCCGGAAAAGCAGCGCTGCAGCGGGGCTGCACCCGCGTCCGCGCCTGCGGGGAGAAGGGGAACGGGAAACCGGGGAGCGGGGCAATGGGGAGCGGGGGGACACCGGGGCAATGGGGAGCGGGGGGACACCGGGGCAATGGGGAGCGGGGGGACATCGGGGCAATGGGGAGCGGGAGCAGCGGGGCAATGGGGAGCGGAGGGACACCGGGGCAATGGGGAGCGGGGGGACACCGGGGCAATGGGGAGCGGGAGCAGCGGGGCAATGGGGAGCGGAGGGACACCGGGGCAATGGGGGCGGAGGGACACCGGGGCAATGGGGAGCGGGGGAAGCGGGGCAATGGGAGCGGGGACAGCGGGGAGCCAGGCACCGGGGAGTCAGGCAATGGGGAGCGGGGGCAGCGGAGCGGGTCCGGGCCGGAGCCGTCCTGCCGGGCCCGCGGCCGCCGCGGCGGTGCGAAGTTTGCCGGGTGGCGCCGGGGCGGCTGCGCAGGGAGCGGGGCCGATCGCGTACTCACCGTCTGCTGCAGGTCGGGGATGCCGATGCGGACGACGATGGCGCCGGGTGCGGGCTCCTCCATGCGCGCCGCTGCCGCCAGCTTGGGGGAGCGGGGCCCGGCGGGGCTCCGGGCCGGGTCGAGCCGCGAATCCTCCCGCAGGCTGGCGCCCGGCTCTCCGGAACGGGGCTGTCGCTCCGGCGGCGGCTCTGGCGGCGGCGACTCCGGGCTCTCATGTTTGCTGCCGGCGGGGCTCAGAGGCATGCTCCGTGCGGCGCGGCGGGGCGGCCCGACCGGCACCGGCACCGGCACCGGCGGCCGCGCTCACAGCCCGCCCGGGGGCCCTGCGGGTGGGGAGAGGCGGTCAGCGCGGCGGCAGGGACCGCGGGGGGACCCTCACTGCACACGGACACCCCTGCAGGGACCGCGGGGGGACCCTCACTGCACACGGACACCCCTGCAGGGACCCGCGGGGGGACCCTCACTGCACACGGACACCCCTGCAGGGACCCGCGGGGGGACCCTCACTGCACGTGGACACCCCTGCAGGGACCCGCGGGGGGACCCTCACTGCACACGGACACCCCTGCAGGGACCGCGGGGGGACCCTCACTGCACACGGACACCCCTGCAGGGACCGCGGGGGGACCCTCACTGCACACGGACACCCCTGCAGGGACCCGCGGGGGGACCCTCACTGCACACGGACACCCCTGCAGGGACCGCGGGGGCACCCTCACTGCACACGGACACCCCTGCAGGGACCCGCGGGGGGACCCTCACTGCACACGGACACCCCTGCAGGGACCGCGGGGGGACCCTCACTGCACACGGACACCCCTGCAGGGACCGCGGGGGGACCCTCACTGCACACGGACACCCCTGCAGGGACCCGCGGGGGGACCCTCACTGCACGTGGACACCCCTGCAGGGACCGCGGGGGGACCCTCACTGCACACGGACACCCCTGCAGGGACCGCGGGGGGACCCTCACTGCACACGGACACCCCTGCAGGGACCCGCGGGGGGACCCTCACTGCACACGGACACCCCTGCAGGGACCGCGGGGGGACCCTCACTGCACACGGACACCCCTGCAGGGACCGCGGGGGGACCCTCACTGCACACGGACACCCCTGCAGGGACCCGCGGGGGGACCCTCACTGCACACGGACACCCCTGCAGGGACCGCGGGGGGACCCTCACTGCACACGGACACCCCTGCAGGGACCGCGGGGGTACCCCAGCAAAGGACTTCACGCTGCACCCCGGCCACCCCCACAGGGACCTTTACAGGACCCCTGAGTGGGCACTCAGAGATCCCCATCTTGGGGCCCTCCCCAAGGAGCCCCCGGTCATCCACGCAGGGATCTCATAGAGGCATCCCATGGGGCTCCCCATGGCAGGAATAACACACACACACACACACACACACAGGGATCCTTGTGTTGACCCCCCCGACCGTACATGGGAAACCCCATGTCAGGGACAGACATCACCAAGCAGCCCCCCACCATACAGAGATTCCCACATGTGCCCTCCCTCCCCCACAAGGTCTAATGCCACTGCATCCTCTCCATACCCCCCGACGCCGAGACCCACCAGCCACCCTGCAGGGACCCTTCCTCATCCTCACAGCAGAGCACAGACCTGCCCCAGCTGAGCCCACCCCAGGCACATGGACACCAGAGCCTCTGCTCACCCTGGCCACCAGGGCCAGCACAAAGGGTCTGGACACTGCACCCTGGGGCAGAGGACAGGTTGTCCCAGCTTATGGGGGCTGCTCTGCTCATTTGAGAGCCATCTTCTCTCCATCATCTTGGATAACCACCATCTCCCGAACAGCCCTGTTCCCCCCCCCTGCAACCATGGTTCTCCATCTCCACATTTGCGCCAGCATGTCTGAAGGCCTGCCTGGCTCCTTCCCTGTTACAAGGGACGCTGGAGACCAGCAGGCTCAGCCCATCTGTGGGTTTCACAGGGAAAGTTCCTGGCTCTGGTTCTATCAACTGTTCATGCTGTATTGATCACAGAATCAACCAGGTTGCAAAAGCCCTTCAAGCTCATCCAGTCCAACCGTTCCCCAGCACTGCCAAGGCCACCACTGCCCCATGGCACTGAGGTCTTTGTCTCCACGCTGTGTGAACACTTGCAGGGACGGTTCCTGCAGCCCTGCCCTGGGCAGCCTGTTCCAATGCCTGAGCACCCTCTGGGGCAGGAATTGTTCCTCAGCTCCATCTAAACCTGCCCTGGTGCAGCTTGAGGCCGGTTCCTCTTGTCCCATCCCTTGTTCCTTGGGAGCAGAGCCCAGCCCCTCCTGGCTCCATCCTCCTCTCAGGCACTTGTAGGGGGCCATCAGGTCCCCCCTGAGCCTTCTCTTCTCCCCACTGAACCCCCCAGGTCCCTCAGCCCTTCCCCATCACCCCTGTGCTCCAGGCCCTGCTCCTGCTCCTCTGCCCTTCTCTGGCCCCACTCCAGCACCTCAATGTCTCTCTTGCAGTGAGGTCCCCAGAGCTGAACACAGGATTCAAGGTGCAGCCTCACCGGTGCCCAGTGCAGGGGCACAATCCCTGCCCTGGCCCTGCTGCCCTCTGTGAGGTCCTGATGTCCTGCTCTAGGTGGTCACCACTCAGTGCCCACCCACACGGACCAGCCCCATGCTCCTGGCTCCAGCAGCTCCCACCAGCCAGGGCTCTGCCAGGGGGTTCCCAAACCGCAGGATGCAGCTGCGCCCTTGTGCCAGGGGTTCAGGAATGGGAGGCCACTGACCTGTGTTGTCGTCCCAGAAACCCGTCTCAGGGGGACCGCGTGCACTCACACTGACCCAGGGCAGGCTCAGGTTCCATGAGATCCAGCACAGAGCAGGGACACAAGCAGCCCCCACCACGGGCTGCTCTTCCTGCCCGTGCCCAGCTGATGACAGCCACAGGGACCCTGCCCAGCAGGTCAAGCCCTTGCTCCTTGCTCCCTTGCTGGGACAGGAGCAGATGGGCTGATCCCTGCAGGACTGTGCCTGGGGCTGTGGCCCGTCCAATGGCTGGGAGTGAAGACTTTGATCTACATGGCAATCCTCAAACACAAATAGCCCCCAGACCACTGAGAGCCAGAGAGCTTTAGGGAATGGCCTGGATCCATCCAGGAAATGACTAACGGCTCTTCCTCCACCTCGAGGCCAGGGCACTGCACCCGCGAGAGCACCCCAGCAGCATTCCCAGCCGGAGCTGCAGGACAGGGACTGGTGGAGGAGGCTGCACCCACGGTGCTGGGTCCTGCAGAACGAGCGCCGCGACTGGCACCAGCCCCAGAACGGAAACCAAGTCTGGATCCTGACAAACAATGAGATCAGCCCAGGAGCACCCAAAGCCTCCGGGCTCCTCCTTTCCTCCGACCAGCGCTGTGCCCTGTGCCCTGCGCTGCAGACACAAGTCCCTCTGCCTGTCACGGAGTGCGTTGGGTTGGAAGGGACCTGAAAGCTCCTCCAGCTCCAACCCCTGCCACGGGCAGGGACCCCTTCCACTGGAGCAGCTTGCTCCAAGCCCCTGTGTCCAACCTGGCCTTGAGCACTGCCAGGGATGGGGCAGCCACAGCTTCTCTGGGCACCCTGTGCCAGCGCCTCAGCACCCTCACAGGGAAGAGCTTCTGCCTAAGAGCTCATCTCAGTCTCCCCTCGGGCAGGTTGAAGTCCTTGGGAGCAGAGACCAGCCCCATCCTGGCTCCATCCCCCTCTCAGGCAGCTGCAGGGAGCTCCAGCTCTCCTCTGAGGAGGGGCCCAGCTCCCACCTCTGGGAATTCAGGGAAGGAGCACCACGACCACCCCCTGGCGCTGCCTCAGCCACCCGCAGGCACCAACCTCCATCCGCTCCGCAGCAGGAGCCACCCATAGCCGGGGGGTCCCAGTGGGCTCCACTCATGGCCTCTCGGGGACATCCCTCCCCCTGCCCACATGCTGCTGCCCTAGCTCTGTTCAACTGCTGACATTCATGGGGTTCCTTTCTTCCCTGTTTCCTGTCTTGCTACTTCACTAAGGGGAGAAATCCAACGCTCCAGATGGTAATTGCCAGGATTATTCCTGCTTCTTTTCCCCCAATCTTCTGGCCCCTCATTAGTTCCCAATAATGTCTAAGCCACAACTGTGAATGGTTGGGAAATGCAGTGGCCACCCCCGAACTCCATCACAGACTTGCAGAGTCATTCACATTCATTTGCTCTTATTGAATCAACTTCTCTGCTGAGGCGAGAAAAAAATCCCTTATCTTGGAGGAAAAGATACAAGTTGAGTAGCTCAGAAATGATAATCCAGAGAGTCCCGTTCCGAGCCCAGGAAAACGGTGAGAAACCATCAAGAGGAGTCAGAAACCCTTTCAAGAGGATTTCCCAGCAAGAGGCACAAACCAGGGATGCGTCCATCACCCCTCCCTGGTCCAGCAGAGCTCCCGCACGTGCCACAGGAGCACCAGTGAGCGAAACCCGGAGCGGAGCAGTTGGGTTGGGTCACCACACAGCAGCCCCCACAGCACGGTGTAAAGCTGAGCCCCCGTTACTTCTCATGCAGTGGGATCAGTGTTCCCCTATGGGCTGCCCCACTCCCCTGTCCCTGGGGCTACAGAGCCGAAGCCATTTCCCACATCCCTGTGACAAGGCAGCCATGCCACAGGGATCATCCCACGCTGCTCAAACCCACTGGCGTCCATCAGGCCTCCGGATCCCCCTGGGTTAGAGATAAGAGAACCGTGGCCACCACACCATGTATTACTGCCTTATCACTGCTCTGGAGGGAAGCATCCTGCTGGGAAAGCCTGGGAATGAGCAGCGCTAGCACTGCTCAGCACTAGCACCACAGCGGTGAGACCCCAGAAGGTGCCCCAGGTCAGACGTGAAGACCAGCAGCCCCGGGTCACAAGAAGAGCAGGAAGCAGCAGCCGGGGTGGAACTACTCCTGTGGCAGGGAAGGGCAGTTCGGTGCAGCTAAAGGCAGCCCAGAGTGGGAGGTGAAGACCTGTGGCTGCTGTCAGCATCAGCCCCGGGTCCTGCAGCCGAGGCTGGGGGCTGCAGGAGGTGGGATGTGCTCTTCCCATCCCCAGGGACACGGCTGCTGGCACCCAGAACCACATTTGGAATCCTCCCTCCAAACTCGTTCCTCCAGGTCTGCCCTCGCACCCTCCCCTCTTTCTGGAAAGCTGTTTCTGACCCTTCCTTGCTTTTGCAATGGCCTGGTTTCCAGCACACATCCCAGGTTCACCCTCGCCGGGCAGCTCTCTGCTCCTTTGTTTGTGGCAGTCTCTACACACACATGACAGCAGCAACTGGATCCAGGCTCAGGCTTCACTGCACCTGAACAAGCGCTGCTTCTGTGGTGTCCGCTTGCACGTGTGTAAGGAAGGAGCGCTTCCCTGGGAGGGTGCTGAGGCGCTGGCACAGGGTGCCCAGAGATGCTGTGGCTGCCCCATCCCTGGCAGTGTTCAAGGCCAGGCTGGACACAGGGGCTTGGAGCAAGCTGCTCCAGTGGAAGGGGTCCCTGCCCGTGGCAGGGGTTGGAGCTGGATGATCTTAAGGTCCCTTTCAACACAAACCAGTCTGGGGTTCTGTGATTCTATGGTTCTAATCCTAGGATACCATCAGGCAGCTGGTGAAGGGAAACTCTTGACCTGTCCTGTTCAAATACATGATTTGCATTAACTAATTTAATCTTCATTGTGTCAGAGAGCAAAAACGAGTCAGGATTTCTGCCCTAATGATTAGAGAGGTTGCTGGGGGTTGGGATTTGTTGCAGTTGAGTCCCTGTTAACACAGGGGGGTGGAAATGGTTGAGTTTTAAAGTTCCTTCAACCTGAACTATTACATGGTTCTGCTCCAGACCAGCACCGAGGCATTGCACTGGGACAGGGCACATCCACCTGCCCACACCAGCATCCCCCCTACCTCAGAGCCCCCCTCTACAGACCGGAGCCGTGCTCGCTCCAGAGGCTCCCCCTGGGAGCCTGCTCCAGCTCCATCACGGGAGTTCCTCCCACTCCCAACACCGGGAGCCCCTGGTCACGCTTCCAGCACTGCCTGCAGCCCCCCAGCCCCTTCAGCACCCCCACCTCAATGGGTCCGAGCGCTCATGCTCGCCGCAGGCAGAGCCCATGGACCAGCAGAGCCTCCTCCCGCACAGCCCCAGCGTTACCGATTGATCGGGGCCGCGGTCAATGCCCGCAGGCACCGACACGGGGACAGGCACCGGACGGGCTCCCTGGGGGGGCTCTGTCCCCACCGCACACCTGACCTGTGTCAGGAGCCCAGAGCTCCCCCAGCCCACGCTCCCAGCACCCAGGGCTGGTCCTGGTGTCCTGCCCAGCGCCAGGGCCCCGCAGGGCCGGAGCCGCCCTCGGTGCTTATCTGGCACAAGCAGGTCCAGGTCACCCAGCACCAGTGTTTGCCGTGGCTCCGTCCCAGCGCCACGTCAACGGTAGCGTGGTCTGTACCAGCCCAGCCTTGCCCTTTGCCACCGCTGCCCCGGCCTCCAGAGCTGACCCATAGGGCAGGGCAGGGCAGGGCAGGCACAGATCTCGCCCCACAGTCTCGGGATGGAGGGAGCTCATGAGCAGCAGGAGCGGAGCCCATTGATCCGCCTTCGCCTGCCAGCGGTGTCCTGCAGCACCTGATGGCTAATGCTAATGCCCATGGATTTTCCCTTTGCCCGTTTTTCAGGGTCACTGGGTCACCTGGGATATGTGGATGACTAAAGGGCAAGTCCCACTGCACTGCTCATGGGAGCAAACCCACTGCCCCAGCAGGCAGGGGTTGCAGAGTGGTGCTGACCCCAGAGAGAGCAGCGGGATGAGGAGCAGCATCCTGTGCCCACACAGGGATCCTGTCTGTGGGGTGCTGGGCGATAGTGCTGGGCACAGGGATTCCTGAGAGCTGCCCCTCGCTGCCTGCATCTGCTGCAGGAAAGGAGACCAGAGCCCAGCCACCAGTGAGTGCAGCACTGAGGAATCACAGGAGCAGATTCCCTGCTGGGGAATGATAGAATTACCCAGGTGGGAAAAGCCCTTCAAGCTCATCCAGTCCAACCGTTCCCAGCACTGCCAAGGCCACCACTGACCCATGGCACTGAGGCCTCGTCTCCACGGGGTGTGAACACTTGCAGGGACGGTGCCTGCAGCCCTGCCCTGGGCAGCCTGTTCCAATGCCTGAGCACCCTCTGGGGCAGGAATTGTTCCTCAGCTCCATCTAAACCTGCCCTGGGGCAGCTTGAGGCCGTTTCCTCTTGTCCCATCCCTTGTTCCTTGGGAGCAGAGCCCAGCCCCTCCTGGCTCCATCCTCCTGTCAGGCACTTGTAGGGAGCCATCAGGTCCCCCTGAGCCTTCTCTTCTCCCCACTGAACCCCCCAGGTCCCTCAGCCCTTCCCCATCACACTGGGGCTCCAGGCCCTGCACCAGCCCCATTGCCTTGCTCTGGCTCCACTCCAGCACCTCAATGTCTCTCCTGTAGTGAGGGGTCCAGAATGGAACACAGAATAGGTCTGTTCAGCCTCACTCGGCCAAGACAAAGTTTCCTGCTCTCTCCAGCCACTGTCCCAGCTGGACCCCAGTCCCCACAGGATGGGCACTGGGAACCCCTGTCCCTGAACACTGGTTTTCCTGCAGGTCACAGCCTGCACAGCTCCAGGTCGCACATCCCCAGCTCCAGGATGGATCCACTCTCCCAGCCCCGTCCCTCCCCATCACAGCCACGCTGCTGGCCCAGGTTATGTCCCAGCCTGGTTTGCCCTGAAGGCAGCTACCCCTCCTGCTGTGCTGTAGAGCAAACTGACACAGGAGCAGGAGTGAAGGCCTGGGGTAGGAAGTCAGTACCAGCCCCATCACACTGCACACACAGCCCTGGCGGTGCCTCTACCATAGAATCCCAGGTTAGGGCTGGAAGGGACCTTACAGAGCATCTGTAGCCTCCCAAATCCAGGTTCCTGTCACATGCCACTTCTCGGGATCTGTTTCTTGCACTGAACCCTGCCCCTGCAGCCTCTGCCACCCCGGAGCAGGGCTCAATGGGGCAGCCTCACCGGGATGCACTGGGATCCAGGGGCTTCGTGCTCCCCCGAAGCCACTGAGCACGGGTGTAGCCATGGGAACATCACTGAACACAGTCACCATGGAAACCAGAGCCACACACTGTCACCAGCACAACATGCTGCCATCAGCACAACACGCTGCCACCGAGCACATGCGAGGCCCTGCATGCCCTGCAGGGTCCCTGATGCTGCCCTGGGGTCCCTGATCCTGCCCTGGGGTCCCTGATCCTAGCACGCGTGCCCTGCGCGGTGCCGGGTCCTGCCCTCTGCCATCTCCTCCATGTGCATGGGATGGACTGGAATCTCCTCCCATCCCACAAGTCACTGAACCCATCAGCTCCTCACATGGAGCCAGAGCATAAGGACACAGGCACAATCTCAGGGCAGGAAAGGATCATGCGCGGGACGGACACACGAGGACACAGCCAGGAGGAACAAGGCCCTGGCAGAAAGCACACACAGTCACAGGGTCCCAAGCCCGGTTTGTGTTGGAAGGGACCTTACAGCTCCTCCAGCTCCAGCCCCTGTCATGGGCACCCCTGCAGGTCAGCACAGCCCGGGAGGGTGCGGCTGCCCAAGGACAAGGAAGCCCAGTCATTATGTTCTCACACATCCCGCCCTCACTCACAAGCTCCTCTGTGTCCTCACGTGGAGCACAGACCCACGGCAGAAAGAAGCAAGAAACCCGCTGTGCAGGACCTGCTCCCCGTTCTCACCACCACCACCAGCGCGGTCCCATCACCGTGCCCTCACCCAGCCTCTCTGCAGTGGGTCCCTGTCCCAGCACAGCGCCAGCACCACCCCAGCCCCTCTGGGGCTCCCCCAAGCCCCCCAGCAGAGCGCAGGGGTGCTGAGCCCGTGCCTCGGTGCGGCTCTGACCTGTTCCCAAGGGCTCGGTGCCGCCTGGCACAGACACTCTCCAGAGCTGGCGCCGGGGTGGCCACCAGCCCACAGGAACATCCTGCACCGCCACCACCCTGAGCTGCTCCCGCTTAGCTCCTGCCTAATAGGATAACGCTGCCTCCATCTGCCTGTCTGGGACTAATCCCTTCGGCATCCCTCCCCTTCCTGCTCCCATCCTGCTTGGGAAGAGGGTCCAGGCAGCAGCCACAGGATGGGCACAGCAGGGGCAGCACCTGGTGATGATGAACAACCTCCCCGTGTCCCACAGACCTGGGCTCCTGCTGCACAGGGAGGGAAGGACCTTCCCCTGCAGGGCTGGGAACAGGACAAGCAACAGGGATTGCTGAGCCAGGCCCAGCTCCACGGCCCTGCTCCCGCCGGGATCTGCTGTGGAGGGAGAAGGACCAGGACAGAGCTGTCTGCTGTGGAGTGACCTGCTCCAAGTGTTCTTGTGACACTGCCACACAACGGGTTTGGGACCTGCAAGTCACGGATGTGCTCTGGGAGCAGGCAGGATGGACTTAGAATCACAGAACTTGATCAAGTTTGGGTGGGAAGGGACCTTAAAGCTTGTCCCATTCCAACCCCCTGCCACGGGCAGGGACACCAGCAGGATGGGCCTGTGCAGACCTGGCTGGTCCATCCCCCCAGGACCTCTCCCCTTGACATCTCCTCAAACACATCACGTAGCAATGACCCACCCCTGACTCGGACCCTCTCCTGCACCACTCACAGCCTGATCTCACCCCAACCCCTGCATCCTCAGCTCTGCCCCCAGCACCAGGGCTGGGGGCTCTGTCCCAGTGTCCTGGGCAGGTCACCCCACCCCAGGATGAGTGCTGGACCCCAAGCCCCAGTCTCTGCCATTACCTCCCAGGGTGCTCCCTAGGGACAGGGCAGAGCTTACCTGGAATGAGAGGCACGGGCACGGGGTCACAGCGCTCCCTCTTCATCAACCTGTGGACAAGAGAGCAAGGACAGCGTCAGCAGGGAACCAGTTCAGCATCACTGCAGCATCACTGCAGCACCAGTACATAGTCAGTGCACCAGTGCCACACCAACACCACACCAGTGCCATGCAGGACACCAAAGAGAGGGGCAGAGTCACCTCCAGCATGTGCTGCCCCACTGCAGCAGCAGCCTGAGCCCTGTGGGCCCATCCTCACCCCACAGACAGCGCATTCACTGCCCTCTAAGGGGAGCCACAGGTGCTCTGCCCCTCAAGCCCCTGCTCCACAGCACAGCTCAGTGGGACCATGCATGAGGATAACGCAGCTTCCCAAGGGAACAGCCCAGGTCAGAGCACCAGGGAAGGTGATGCAGCCACCATGGGTCGGTCAGGGTCCTCCGGCACCTCTCACCACCTCCAGCAGGTGACTGCAGTGCCCCGGGCTAAGACAGGAGCAGGCACGGGCAGGTGAAGCAGAGAGGTGTCCGTAACACTGCTCTGTGCTGGGCAGGGTGAGCTCTCTGCTCGCTCCTCACCACGGCTCCTGCCCGGGCGAGCGGCTGAGATGGCTGCTCCAAGGTGGAACATTGAACATGGATGAGCCACATCCCATGGAGCAGGGCTGCAGCGGTGCCAGCGGGCGCTGCGTGCTGTGGGGGGCGAGGGCCAGGACCCTACCTGTGGGTGCACGGGGACAGGGGGGTGACACTGGGCTGAAACCTTCCTAAGAGCAGCTCCAGCGGGAGCACTGCTGGCACCTGGACAAGTGTAAAGCGACACTGTTGAAGTCCCATGGGGCCATCACAGGGTGCTCTAGACAGAGCTGCTGCCGCCCCATTGACACCCCTCCTGAGAGCAGCTCATGGGACCACGTGTGCCATGAAACACAGGAAACCACTCAGCTGCCTGACATCAGGCCTGGACAAGCATTGGGGGAAACACTGCTGGGCACAGGGATGCACAGGGTGGGACCGACCAGCCCCCCTCCATCCATGCGCCATCCGGAATCTCTTCCTGCAGCACAGAGCATGGTCCAAAGCCAACAAGGGCCCACGGATACAGTGGGCTTGGGCTGGAGCTATTCCCATGGGGAACAGGTGTCTGCAGAGCCCGGACACAGCCACACACCTCTGACGGGCGCAGGACTGGGCACCATCAGTTGTGTGGCCTCAGGGAACCCACCAGGCTCCCTGGGAAGGTGCAGAGCCAGGAGGACTCAGAAACAGGAGGAAGGAATGACCAAAGGGAAAGAAAAACTGGCCTCAGAGAAAGGCAGGAGCGAGATCAGTGCCCAAGCAGGTGTAGTGACAGGGGACATGGTAAAAGCCTGCAGCACCCTGGACACTGTGGGAAGGAGGCAGCGCTTCTGCTGTCCTCATCTCACAGCACGAGGGCAGTGGGAAATGGCCTGGATGTGGCACTGAGGGAACACTGGGATGTGGCACCGTAACTGAATGGTGCAGCTGCCTGCGGGGGAGCCCATGGGGTCAGAACAGCGACGGTTCCCTCCCTGTGTGGAGGGTCCCACGAGCGAGGATACCAATGGCTGACACCAGCAAGCAATGGGGCTGTGCCGGGATCACCCCCAGCAGGTCACGGCAGTGCCAGAGGCAGGAGAGGGCAGGGAGCTGGTCCTGAGGGTGGCTCTGAGCTGCAGAGCGGCTGCTCGGCCTCGCTCCGTCTCTTGGCTCTCATCCACCCCATCCCCATTCCACCAGGACCTGCAGCACACAGTGGGGCCAGCACAACCTTCTGCCCCCGAGCTCCATCCTTCCTGCCCCCAGGTAAGCAGGCCCCAGAGCAGCATCAGCCATGGGAACACACAACCGGTCACAGCAGAGGCACAGGAAGCGGCTCAGGAGATAAATGAAATGCTTGGAACAGGAGCATCTTCTCCCAGCGCTGATAACAAGCAGAGGAGATTTATGAGTTTATTATTGGACCTGACAAATTAAACTCTTCACAGAAGAACAAATTATGCAGACGATACGCAATGTATTTAGGCTGCAGCTTGCAGGATCCCGGCCCTCAATCCCTGAGGATCCTGCAGGCTCTGGAGCCAGAGGGGCTGTGTTCAGAGGAGCAGGGAGCGCGCCAGGGAGGCTGCTACTCCTCCTGCTCCTGAACGGCAATTCTGCCTCATGCTTGTCTAAGTCTGACTCTTGGATGACAAACATCCACATTCCTGTCTTTTCCTGCAGCTTTTTCCCTTTCCGGGATAAAAACTGGAATGGGGGAGACTGAGCTGAGCTCTGAGGCAGAAGCTCTTCCCTGTGAGGGTGCTGAGGTGCTGGCACAGGGTGCCCAGAGAAGCTGTGGCTGCCCCGTTCAAGGCCAGGTTGGACACAGGGGCTTGGAGCAAGCTGCTCCAGTGGAAGGGGTCCCTGCCCGTGGCAGGGGTTGGAGCTGGAGGAGCTTTAAGGTCCCTTCCAGCCCAAACCAGGCTGGGGTTCTATGATTCTATGATAAGCGGCAGCTGCAGACTCACAGTAAGCACAGCAGCAGGTCCCAGCCACCCAACAGACACGACATGATCAGGAACAAGTCAGGGGAAGTAAAATCAGCCCCAAGACAGCTGGGAGCTGGGGAGCATCTGGAGACTCCTATGTCAGGAGACTGTGGGAATGCCCTTGTACACAGGGGAATGTCCATAGGGTTACGAGCACCTCAGCACCCTCACAGGGAAGAGCTTCTGCCTAAGAGCTCAGCTCAGTCTCCCCTCGGGCAGGTTCAAGCCATTCCCCTTGGCCTGTCCCTACATCCCTTGTCCCAAGCCCCTCTCCAGCTTTCCTGCAGCCCCTTCAGGCACTGGAGCTGCTCTCAGGTCTCCCCTTCAGGAGCCTTCTCTTCTCCAGGCTGCCCCAGCCCAGCTCTCTCAGCCTGGCTCCAGAGCAGAGCTGCTCCAGCCCTCGCAGCAGCTCCGTGGCCTCCTCTGGACTCACTCAAGTAGGAGACACAGAGGATGGGGCTCAGCCCGCAGCCCCCATGCTCCAGTGCCCTATGTCCCGTGCCCCGCACGCAGGAGCCGCACTCCCTTCCCCAGGGATCCTCCGCCACGCTGCGGGGCCGGGCCGGAGCCTCCTGCGGGCAGGAAGGTGCCCCCGTGCTGCCCGGACCCGCTTCCGCCCTGCGGAACAGCCGCGGCCAGGCTCGAGCGCTCCCGTTTCCTCCCATTCTCTGCGCTCCCATGAGGATGTCTATAAAAAGCCGACAGATCCAGACCTGGAAGCCCAACCACACCCTAAAGGAGCCGGGAATGCCAGTGTGTCCCGGGGAGGCAGCCCGAAGCCCCGGGGGGGGCAGGACACAGCGGTTCTGACCTGAAGGCTTCTCAGTGCCAACGAGCCCAACCAACCACCAACCCGCTGAGGTCCCCACTGTCCTGCGGTCATCGCCCTGGCATGGAAGAGCAGCCCAAAGCCCCAGCTCCTCCCCAGCCAGCAGCCCCTGAAAACAGAGCGAGCGGGAGGATGCTCGTGGGGCGCATCCTGCACACCCCGGGCTCTGCTCAGCCCCGTGCTCCCCAGAGCCACCCGGGTGGGCACAGCCGGGTCCCTGCAGCACCCAGAGGCCCCGCGCGGGGCCGGTGCGGGCAGCTCTCGCTGCGGTCGGAGCGCTTCCATCAATGTTTAATGAGCGGAGCCTGCTCTCGACCCGCTTCTCCGGTTACCGAGTCCCTGTCCCCGCACCGAGGTGCTGCTGCTGCTGCTGCTGCTGATGATGGTGGTGGTGGCGGTGGCACAGGGCCCCGCTCAGGGAAGTTCGGGCTGATCCCGCACAAAGGCAGCGCTGCCCTTCCCACGCTGCCATCAGGAGCCAAGACACGGAACCAGCGCAGTGCCTGTTGTCACAGTTACAGCAGCTCCGTGTGTGCAGGAGTGGGATGGCAATTCACTCCCTGTGCTCCTCTCAGCTGCACGCCCCCCTCCCCCCCATCCAGTCCTGCCCCATAGGGGAGTCTGCCCCACAGAGGGGGTGTGGTCCTGCCCCACCAGGCCATCAAGCTCCTGCTGCACCCCGGGTCCTCCCCCCTGTATTCCTGGTGCCAAGGGGCCACCACATCCCACCTCCCGGGTTAGCGGTCAGCACTGGGCTGGAGCAGGGTAGGACATGGAGAGGACCCTTCCCCTCTGCCCCTCCAGCCCTGCTGAGCAGAGGAGAACAGGGCAGGAGCCCTCCCAGCCTGACCTCCTGTCCTGGGACTGTTCCTCAGACCCAAAGGCTGCTCCAATCCCACATCTCATCACACAGCTCTTCCCTGTGAGGGTGCTGAGGCGCTGGCACAGGGTGCCCAGAGAAGCTGTGGCTGCCCCATCCCTGGCAGTGCTCAAGGCCAGGTTGGACACAGGGGCTTGGAGCAAGCTGCTCCAGTGGAAGGGGTCCCTGCCCGTGGCAGGGGTTGCAGCTGGAGGAGCTTTAAGGTCCCTTTAACACAAACCATCCCATGATTCTGTGATACCCCAAACGCCACCCTCAGCCTGGGCCCAGCTCCATGCAGCCCCACCGCTGCCCCACATCCTGTGCTTCGTTCCAGGGCAGGCCCAGCCTCCATAACCCCCATGGTCAGGGACCCGCATCCCACCGAGACCCCTCAGCTCCACACATGCATTGCTGTGCTCTGCACCCCATCCCCACTCCCGTGCCCATCGCCATGGTGCTCCTCACCACTTGCAGATGTGCTCCTGCTCGGGAGTGCGGAGGCAGCAGCGGGAATTTTTAGCTGATGAAATCTCAGCAGCACACTCTATAGTGAGCTGCTGGTGCCTGTTCCTGTGCCCCCCCCGGACACAGCACTGGTGTGAGAGAATACACAGTACAGCATTACTCATACCACAGTACTAATATTAGGAATACTTGGGTGTTATCCTGAGGCCCCTTCCAACTCCAGCAGCCCTATGATTCTCTGCGTATTGAGGTGTTACACAGCCTGTACAGCAACAACACAAACAGTTATTATCGAAGACGACCTTGTAATAATCTCTTTCACGCCCTTCTTTGCCCTCAGCCCCTTTCACCACATATCTGGCCAGATGGGCAGAGCACAAAGGGGTCCTGTGCAGTGCAAAGTGTGCACAAACCTTATCTTACATTAAAGTGTGGGTATAAAAAGACATTGACATTATGGAACCTTGTTCTGTGTCTCCATTACCCACATGTCGCTGTTGAGACAGAAGGACAGTGGAAGTTGTGAGTGAAGTTTATCCCTCGGGAGAGCTGGACCAAGAGCAGGTCCATGCAGAAGCTGATGCCAAGTCCCCAGCTCCTCCCCTTACAACCCACATCCTTGGCACAAACCCACAGGAGGCAAGAGAGCATCTCATGGGCCAGCACAGCCAGAGTCTATCCACCATGCCCTGCCACAGGTGCCATTGCAGAGCTAGCCTCGTGTCTGAGGCTGTTTCTCACCGATGCCTGGCAGCTGCAACCTTTCCATCACTGAAGGCTTTGAGGGTCCCTGCCCATTGGCATCAAGGCAAGAAGCAGCAGGTACAGCACTTGTTTGAATCCTGTTTGCCTAATCCATTGCTCCCTCCACCCTGGCACCGGGATTTACACAGGCACTCACAGGCACTTAGGGGTACCAGCACCAGGGCAGGTAAACCCAGCTCTGGAGCATCCTGCTCCCCTGTCCCAGGTCTGAGGAGCAGGATGTGGCACAGTCACTTCTCTAGCAGTTCCCTGGGACACACAAAATCACAAGCTGAGGCCCAGAAACGAGACCAAACCCACACAAAACCCCTACAAAGACTGCCCCGTGCAACCCATCCCAGAGAACAGCTCCTTATCCATGACTTCCTGAGGGGGAGATGGCTTTGAAATCACAGAACCTTGGAATGGTTTGGACTGGAAGGGACCTTAAAGCTCCTCCAGCTCCAACCCCTGCCACGGGCAGGGACCCCTTCCACTGGAGCAGCTTGCTCCAAGCCCCTGTGTCCAACCTGGCCTTGAGCACTGCCAGGGATGGGGCAGCCACAGCTTCTCTGGGCACCCTGTGCCAGCGCCTCAGCACCCTCACAGGGAAGAGCTTCTGCCTAAGAGCTCAGCTCAGTCTCCCCTCGGGCAGGTTAAAGCCATTCTCTCTTGTCCCGTCTTACTAGGCAAACGGTGCTTACACACAAAGGAGCACAGGAAAATGGTGTGTTGAGCATCCAAGCAGAGTCCTGGGAGCAGATACACCCAATTGTGCACGGGTACAAGGACCACAAACAGGTATGTTCCAAAAGCAACCACACTACCAGAGCAAATGCATTCCCCACAAGTCCCACTCCTACCTGATGCTTTTGGACCACCCCGCGGGTGTCATGGTCCCCATCCCTGATGCAGGCTCTGAAAAGCAGCGAGTATGTTCTCAGCACATCCCCAGTCCCAAACTGCGGCCCCTGCTTCCAGCACGTCCGTGTGGCTGCAGACAGCACCTACCCCCGAGCACATCGAGCTGCGGCGAGTCTCAGCCCTTACCCCCGAAACAGCCTCCCGCGACAGCCGCAGCCCCCGCTCTCCATCCCACACACCCCAAAGCACGGCACAGCCCAGCACAGCTCCCGGCTCCGACACAGCTGCTGGTCCCAAGCGCCGGATCCCGGTGCCAGCCACGGCCCCAATCCGCAGGCATCCCGCTGCAAACAGCGCTGCTGCCGCCCCATACGCACATCCCACCGCGAGCCCTGGATGGGCACCGACCGGCCCAGTTCCCCGGCACACAGCCCCGGTAGCACCAACCACAGACCCTGACACCGGTCCCCCCCCCGGCATCCCACACACAGCAGCGCACAGACCCCGGCCCCCGCCGCCGAGCTCCGCCGGTATCGGGGGCTGCTGCCGCCGCCATCCCACCCGCCCTGCACCCGCACCCGCGGCAACGGGGGCAGCCCGCGGCGGCAGAGCCCTCCCGGAGCCGGATCCACAACCGGACCCGGAGCCGAACCCGATCTCGGACCCAGCCCGGGGCCGAAGCCGAAGCCGAACTAGGACCCGAAGCAGGAGCCGAAACCGGAGCCAAAGCAGAACTCGAAGCCGAACGCGAAGCCCAACCCAGAGTCGAACCCGGGGCCAAAACCGGGGCCGAAACCGGGGCCGAAACCGGGGCCGAAGCCGAAGCCGGAGCCGGAGCCGAAGCCGGAGCCGGAGCCGGACCCGAACTCGGAGCCACCCCCGGGTCCGGACCCCCCGCAGCCGCTCCCCCCGTTACCTGCGGGGCTCGGCGCGGCCCCAGCCACCATCGCGGCGGCGCGGCCGGGGGGCAGCGGCGGCGGCCGCCGGGAGCGGGGCGGGGCGGGGCGGGGGCGGCCGAAGCTGCGAGCGCGGCCCCCGCCGGCAGCGGGCGTTAGTTTAGGGAGTTGCCATGGCAACGGCGGGGCGGCGGGCGGGAACCTCGGCGGGACCGGGCCCGCCCACCGCGGCACCGGCACCCCCGGCACTGCCCCGGTCCCGCCGCGAACCCCCATTGCCCCCCCCCCACTGCCCCGGCCCCGCTTCGGACCCCCCCCACTGCCCCGGCCCCGCCGCACCGGGACCCCCCCCTTGCCCCCCCCCCAATTGCCCCGGCCCCGCTTCGGACCCCCCCATTGCCCCGGCCCCGCCGCACCGGGACCCCCCCCATTGCCCCGGCCCCGCTTCGGACCCCCCCATTGCCCCGGCCCCGCCGCACCGGGACCCCCCCCATTGCCCCGGCCCCGCTTCGGACCTCCCTCCCCCCTCGCCATCTGCGGGCAGCGGAAGCGCCAGGCCCCAGCGAGCCCCGGCAACGGGGGCTGCCCCCAGAGCCGGGCAGGGACCCTCACGTCGAGGCCACTTCACGGCGCTGCCGGTCCCGTCCCGCCCCACCGGTCCCGCTGCACAGTACCGGGGCCAGCCCGCCCGGTGACCCCAGGGCGAGGAGCCCCGGCGCCGCTGGCCCCGACGGCGCTACCCGGCTGCCCTTGCCCGGGCTGTCCCGGCAGCGAGCAGAGGAGCCCCAGCCCCGGTGCCGCCGTCACCCGGCCGAGGCCCAGCCCCCGTGGTGCCATTACCTGGCAGATCCCGGTGCTCCTGCACAAGCTCCCGGCGCCCTCGGAGCTGGAGCCTCCAGGAAGCCCGCGGCCGCCAGCTCAGCCCCTTTCCTGCCAGGAAGGGGACGGGACACCCCCGGCCCCCGCCAGGCTTCCGCGCCCTCCGCTCCCGGTGTCCGGCCTCAGCCTCCGGATGTCCCGTGCCAGGGCAAGGTCGCAGGTCCCCTCGTGCACGCGCGTGTGTCACCCCACACATCACCGGCATCATCGGGGGGTGCTGAGCATCGACGGCGTGTGCTGAGCATCAGCGGGGCGTGCTGAGCATCAGTGGGGCATGTTGAGCACCAAAAGGGGGTGCTGAACATCATCGCGGGGTGCTGAGCATCACTGGAGGGTTCTGGGCATCACTGGGGCGTGCTGAGCATCACCAGAGGGTGCTGAGCATCACTGGGATGTGCTGAGCAACACCGGGGGGTCCTGAGCGTCACCTGAGGATGTTGAGCATCATCGGGGGGTGCTGAGCTTCGCTCTCGGGGGTCAGGATGTGACTCTGCAGCCTATCTGGGAGCCAGGAAGCACCTTTTGCTGGAGCCGGGATTCTCCCTTCCTGTGGGAGCACCGCGATCCGGGAGGAAACCCCGACGGAAGCCTGAGAGCTGCAGCAGTGCCTGCCGGACGAACAGACAGTCCCCGCATACCCATCATCTGCCTCCTGGTGTCCCCCGTCCCCATCATCTGCCTCCTGGTGTCCCCCGTCCCCATCATCTGCCTCCTGGTGTCCCCCGTCCCCATCATCTGCCTCCTGGTGTCCCCCGTCCCCATCATCTGCCTCCTGGTGTCCCCCGTCCCCATCATCTGCCTCCTGGTGTCCCCCCATCCCCATCCCTCTCATCCCAGCTGCAGCCATCAGTGGATGTCTTTGCTGCTCCCCAGGTCCGTGCTGCCACTCCAGGGGCTGGGAAGCAGCACCAGCCTCTGCCTTTGGCCTGGTTTTGATGAGGAGATGCTCAGCTGTGATCCTTTGGGTAGTTTTTAGATCATGAAGCCAAACTTTCCGGATTTCCCTCAGGATCCTGGAAAGCCAAGGACGCGCTGTTCCTGTGGAGCTGACACCTTCCCCTGGTCCCATTGCTCCCAGTGCTCTCCAGGTGCTGCAGGGCTCACATCAGCAGCTCAGAGCTGGTGCTGTGCCCATGTCTGCAGCACCGCAGCACTGGGAACACGTTCCATCAGGGAAACAGGTCCTGGGGTGTGGGAATGGGACCGACTTTGGACGCAGGGCAGTGGGATGGCGCTGCAGTCACAGCCCTGAATGCCCCTCCAACGCAAAACCACACAAGGCCAAGCAGATCCTGAAGCTGGATGATCTTAAGGTGCTTTCCACCCCAAACCATTCCATCATGGTAAGAACTGCGAGGGCACCATTGGCAGAACGAGTTCCTGTGCCCAGCAGCAGCAGGGAGGGCAATGGGAGACCCTTTCCAGGTGTCCCTGAGCTGTGCTAGGGGAGCTCATTCCTGAGCTCCTTCACACCACACCAGGCACGGCAAGAGCAGCATCTGACACGGAATGTGGCAGCTCCCTTGGGACCAACCAAGTGTGAAACGGAGTTGGAGTGAGCTGGGAGGAGAGACACCACTGAGGGGAGAAGAGACAAAGATGTGCTTGGCCACGGGGCCCCTGCAGCCGTTGACACATGTAGTGTGGATGAGGAGCCCCACACAATGTCTATACATGCATGAGCCACAACACGCACACACAGCACCCCCAAGACAGGGATCATGGAATCCCAGACTTTGGAAAAGGAGCTTAAAGCTCCTCCAGCTCCAACCCCTGCCACGGGCAGGGACCCCTTCCACTGGAGCAGCTTGCTCCAAGCCCCTGTGTCCAGCCTGGCCTTGAGCACTGCCAGGGATGGGGCAGCCACAGCTTCTCTGGGCACCCTGTGCCAGCGCCTCAGCACCCTCACAGGGAAGAGCTTCTGCCTAAGAGCTCATCTCAGTCTCCCCTCGGGCAGGTTCAAGCCATTCCCCTTGGCCTGTCCCTACATCCCTTGTCCCAAGCCCCTCTCCAGCTTTCCTGCAGCCCCTTCAGGCACTGGAGCTGCTCTCAGGTCTCCCCTTCAGGAGCCTTCTCTTCTCCAGGCTGCCCCAGCCCAGCTCTCTCAGCCTGGCTCCAGAGCAGAGCTGCTCCAGCCCTTGCAGCATCTCCATGGCCTCCTCTGGCCTCTTCTGGACTCACCCCAGCCCCAGCGCAGTCCTGTGGAGGGGACCGATGCTTGTGTCCATGTAGAGATGAAGTTTATGGACACAACCCTGGATGACCACGGGCTGTGCTTGTCCCAGTGGACACTCATGCTCCAAAGAGATGCCTGGGCATGACACGACATGTGGAAGCTCCTCAGGCAGGTCAGGCTGTTGTGATCAGGCCGGAGGTTGAATGAGCACGTGAACAGATGTGCTCTGGCTCAGGGGGGTCCCGAACAGGGGCCCAGCCATGAGGCAGTTGGTTGTGGGGGACACGCTCTGAGGACCCCATCCGCAGGGAGCAGCAGCAGGGCTGCAGACAAGGGCTCAGCGCGCAGATCGGAGCTCTCTGCCTGCGCTCCCCTCTGCAAAGGACAGAGCCCAGCAGTGGCAGCGGCAGTGTGGCGGGTGGGACGCAGCAGGAAGCTGTCCCGACAGGAGCACGGCCAGACGGAGGCAGAGCCCATCTGGTCCCTCAGCCTGGCAGCAGGAGGGTGGTGCAGAGCAGGCAGGGTCTGGGGAAGAGGCAGAGCCTGAGTCACGGGGCAGGGCTGGGAACCATCCAGAGGGAGCTGAGCAGGCCCTGGTGCTGACACACACCCGCAGGGAAGGAGCTCTGGTCATGGCCTCGGGAAGAGTCATTGAATCATGACTGGTTTGGGCTGGAAGGCCCCTTCCCGACCGTTGCATGACTGCCAGCAAACGCCTCTCAGCACAGAGACACCACTGCTGAGGCACTCGGTGTGCTCAGGGATGGCTCCCAGGAGAGGAATCGTAGAACCATGGAACCATGGAGTCAACCAGGCTGGAAAAGCCCTTCAAGCTCATCCAGTCCAACCGTTCCCAGCACTGCCAAGGCCACCACTGCCCCATGGCACTGAGGCCTCGTCTCCACGGGGTGTGAACACTTGCAGGGACGGTGCCTGCAGCCCTGCCCTGGGCAGCCTGTTCCAATGCCTGAGCACCCTCTGGGGCAGGAATTGTTCCTCAGCTCCATCTAAACCTGCCCTGGGGCAGCTTGAGGCCCTTTCCTCTTGTCCCATCCCTTGTTCCTTGGGAGCAGAGCCCAGCCCCTCCTGGCTCCATCCTCCTGTCAGGCACTTGTAGGGAGCCATCAGGTCCCCCCTGAGCCTTCTCTTCTCCCCACTGACCCCCCAGGTCCCTCAGCCGTTCCCCATCACCCCTGTGCTCCAGGCCCTGCACCAGCTCCGTGCCCTTCTCTGGACCCTGCTCTCTGTGTGCTACAAGCCCCACCGCCTGGAGAGCTGGGTTCAGGGTGGGTCCCTGTCTGCAGAGTGCACCGTGGGCTGGTCCAGCACAAGGAGCCTGAAGCTCTGGATGAGGCCATGGCTGAGCACGTGGCTCCTCGGGCACAGGGACCCTGCTCCCAGCCAGGATGAGCCGTGGCAGCTCAGGGCCGGGTTGCTGAGAGCAAACCAGGCTCCTTCCAGCCCCTGCTCTTCTCTGACACCACCAAGGCACCCAGCATTTATCCCCCATCACCCTTCCATGTCCAACGCCCGGCAGTGCTCCTGGAGTGAGTGCAATCGCTGCAGCTGGGGTCTGCTTGGACCTGGATGCACCTTCCCCTGCACCGAGCCCTGCCTGGCCGCATCCTGCCCCTGCACTGAGTCCTCTGTGGCCGCCCGCAGAATAAGCTGGTATTTCCCAGGATTGCTCCTCTGTGCCACGTCCCATGGGCTGGATCCCCTGCTGCTCCCTTCACGGCCATCCCGGGGTGTCCGACAGAAAGCTGGTGGTCCAAGGAAGCTCTAAAACCGCACAAACGCAGGGTGAGGTTTGCATTTCCCAGCTCTGATGAGGGCAGAAGGAGCAGTTCTGTCTTCTCCTCGTGCTCGGGTGGTGGAGCACCTCTGAAATGTCACATCTCCCAGGCTGACAGAGGTGAGCCTGGGGCTCTGCCAGCAGCAGCCTCTGAGCCTGCTGTAAGGATATTCCATGCTTCCGGCAGCACAGGCTTTGTGAGCACCTGCATCCCGCTGAGCATCTGGGATGAGCCTGATCCAGGCTGGAGCAGACCGATGGCAGCGCCCAGCCCCTGCCTGTGACTCCCCAAACCCATGTCATGATCACATTGAGGCATCTCCTACGGCACCACATGGAATCATAGAACATGGAATGGTTTGGGTTGGAAGGGCCCTTAAAGCTCCTCCAGCTCCAGCCCCTGCCATGGGCAGGGACCCCTTCCACTGGAGCAGTTTGCTCCAAGCCCCTGTGTCCAACCTGGCCTTGAGCACTGCCAGGGATGGGGCAGCCACAGCTTCCCTGGGCCAGAGAAGAGCACGGCTCATCCAGGGCTTTCTGGATGCCCCCAGCTGCACCCTGGAGCTGCTTGAGGCATTTCATGTCCCCAGACCCAGTGCAGGATGCACTGTGGGTGCACAGCTCCCCCCCTGCTCCAGGCAGCATTCCCGGCCCTACCACCGAGCCTGGAAGTGGCCAGGAGGGTCCTTGCATGGCCTGGCCAGCTCGGGGCTGGGCTCATGGCCTGGGGAGGGTGGTTGGCAAAGGGCAGCTGGTTGGATGTAAGGAGGGGTCCTGTGCTGTGCGGGTGGCGAGGCTCTGGGGTGGGGTAGGGTGCCCAGTCTGTGCTTCCATCATTACACCGGGTCAGGGGCGATGAAGGACACAGACCAGGATGGCTTCAGGGACCTTTACTGTGGCCAGTGGCCGGGAGCAGGGTGCTGGGTGCAGTCCTGCAGGGGTGCCGGGTGCCGGGTGCTGGGTGCCAGTGTCGGCGCTGGTGCAGCTTTAGGCACTGCACTTGCAGACAAAAGGTTTCCTTTTGGTGCAGGAGTCGCTGAACCAGGGCTTGAGGTCTGGAAGGGAAGGTGGCCGTCACCCTGAGAGACACGTGTGTGCAATGTGTGTGTGCACGTGTGTGTGTGCACACGTGTGAGTGTGCATGTGTGTGTACGTGTGTGTGTATGTGTGTGTGTGCATGTGTGTATGTGCGCATGTGTGTGTGTGCACACGTGTGTGCGCATGTGTGTGTGTACACGTGTGAGGGTGTGCATGTGTGTGTGTGCGCATGTGTGTGTGTGCACACGTGTGTGCGCATGTGTGTGTGTACACGTGTGAGGGTGTGCATGTGTGTGTGTATGTGTGTGTGTGCACACGTGTGTGTGTATGTGTGCATGTGCATGTGTGTGTGTGTGCGCACACGTGTGTGCGCATGTGTGTGTGCACACGTGTGAGGGTGTGCGTGTGTGTGTGCATGTGTGTGCGCACACGTGTGAGGGGGTGTGTGCATGTGTGTGCATGTGTGTGTGCACACGTGTGAGGGTATGCGTGTGTGTGTGTGCATGTGTGTGTGCACACGTGTGAGGGTATGCGTGTGTGTGTGTGCATGTGTGTGCGCACATGTGTGAGGGTGTGCATGTGTGTGCATGTGTGTGTGCACACATGTGAGGGTATGCGTGTGTGTATGTGTGTGTGCACGCGTGTGAGGGGGTGTGTGTGTGTGTGCATGTGTGTGTATGTGTGTGTGTGCACACGTGTGTGTGCACTTGTGTCTGTGTATGTATGTGTGTGTTCACGTGTGTGTGCACTTGTGTCTGTATGCACATGTTCATGTGTGTGCATGCAGTGTGCACATGTGTGCACATACATGTGCGTGTTTGATGCCACACAGCATGTGTGTGCCTGTGCACGTGTTCATGTGTGTGCACACCCAGGTGCCAGCTGCCACCGTGCTGGCAGGAGCCAGGGGGACTGGGGACACGCATTGGCTCGGGATGCTGGTGACCAGGAATGGCAGTCACCATTGACAGTGGTGAGCAGTGGCGCCAGTGACCAGGGATGCTGATGGCCGGGGATGGGGGGGTGTGGGATGTCAGTGTCCATGTCCCCATGCCCCCATGTCCCCATATCCCCATATCCCCATATCCCCATGTCCCCATATCCCCATGTCCCCATGTCCCCATGTCCCCATATCCCTATGTCCCCATATCCCCATATCCCCATGTCCCCATATCCCCATATCCCCATGTCCCCATATCCCCATATCCCCATATCCCCATGTCCCCATATCCCCATGTCCCCATGTCCCCATGTCCCCATATCCCCATGTCCCCATGTCCCCATGTCCCCATGTCCCCATATCCCCATGTCCCCATGTCCCCATGTCCCCATATCCCCATGTCCCCATATCCCCATGTACCTGTGTCCCCGTGTCCCCATATCCCCATATCCCCGTGTCCCCATATCCCCATGTCCCCATGTCCCCATGCCCCCATATCCCCATGTCCCCATGTCCCCATGTCCCCATATCCCCATATCCCCATGTCCCCATATCCCCGTGCCCCCATATCCCCATATCCCCATGTCCCCATACCCCATGTCCCCATGCCCCCATATCCCCATATCCCCGTGTCCCCGTGTCCCCATATCCCCATATCCCCATATCCCCATATCCCCGTGTCCCCGTGTCCCCATATCCCCATGTCCCCGTGTCCCCATATCCCCATATCCCCATATCCCCATGTCCCCGTGTCCCCATATCCCCATATCCCCATGTCCCCATATCCCCATGTCTCCATATCCCCATGCCCCCATATCCCCATATCCCCATATCCCCATGTCCCCATATCCCCATATCCCCATGTCCCATATCCCCATATCCCCATGTCCCATATCCCCATATCCCATGTCCCATATCCCCATATCCCCATGTCCCCATATCCCCATATCCCCATGTCCCATATCCCCATATCCCCATGTCCCCATATCCCCATTTCCCCATATCCCCATGTCCCCATATCCCCGTATCCCCGTGTCCCCATATCCCCATATCCCCATATCCCCATAACCCCATATGCCCATTTCTCCATATACCCATATCCCCATGTCCCATTTCCCCATATCCCCATGTCCCCATATCCCCATATCCCCATATCCCCATGTCCCCATATCCCCATATCCCCATATCCCCATATCCCCATGTCCCCATGTCCCCATATCCCCATATCCCCATATCCCCATATCCCCATGTCCCCATATCCCCATATCCCCATGTCCCCATATCCCCATATCCCCGTATCCCCATGTCCCCATATCCCCATGTCCCCGTATCCCCATGTCCCCATGTCCCCCTGTCCCCATGTCCCCATATCCCCATATCCCCATGTCCCCATATCCCCATGTCCCCATATCCCCATGTCCCCATATCCCCATATCCCCGTGTCCCCATATCCCCATATCCCCATGTCCCCATATCCCCATGTCCCCGTGTCCCCATATCCCCATATCCCCATATCCCCATATCCCCGTGTCCCCATATCCCCATATCCCCATATCCCCATATCCCCGTGCCCCCGTGTCCCCATGTCCCCGTGTCCCCGGTGTGGCGCTCACCTCCCGTGCCCCGCAGCGCAGCGCAGGTTCTCTTCTCGGCGGTGGGTGCCTGGTGCCAGGAGCCGTAGTCCAGCTCGGAGCTGTCGGACCAGTGCCAGCGGTGGCTCTGCAAGGGGGGACGCCGTGACACCGGCGGTGACACCGGAGCATGGGGGGCCGGGTCCCGCACTCACCCCCTCTGGACGGTGCAGCCCGATCCAGAGGCCAGCGCTGCTGCTCTCCTCGTCGTCCTCGTCGCTGTCGCAGGGGCCGGAGCGCAGCATGGCGGCGATGGCGCGGTGCTCGCCGGAGCTGTGCACCGAGGCCAGGTGAGCCTCAGCCCCGAAGCGCCGGCAGAAGGCCTGTGGGGGGACGGGGGTGACGCCGGTGCCGGCCCCACCGCGGGACCTGACCCTGAGCCCCCATCACCGACGCCAGCCCCGGGCACCGGCACCAGTGCCTGGCCCCGACCCAGCCCCGGCTCCTCAAAGACTGCGCTAGACCCCCCGTCCTCATCCCAGACCCGACACGCTCCAACCCAGCCCCTGGTCCCCCCTTGCCTGCACGCAGCAGGAGGGGGGCAGAATGGGTGCTGCGGTGCCCACAGTGCCGCACAGGGCGGCCATAGGGCTGCTGTGGGGGAGAGTCCCCCAGTGGGAGCAGGGGCTGGGGACTGGGAATGGGAATTGGGGTCTGGAATGGGACTGGGGGTTTGGTCAGGGGTTGGGTCTGGGACAGGGGTTGGGGAGCGGGGGCTGGGGTCTGGATGCAGAACTGGGGTCGCGGCCCAGACCACCCCCCCCTTTGGTCCCTCCAGGCCTCTCCTCTCCTCACCTCGGCCCGCGTCCAGCTGAGCTCCTCACAGAACACCCGGTAGCACCCGTCCTGGAAGGACACCCAGCCCCAGGCACAGGCGGCTGCGTCCTGCCCTGCAGGGGGGTCAGGCGGGGGGACACCCGCATCCCCAGTGTCCTCCCTGTGCCCCCCTGTGCATCCCATGTCCCACTGTCCTCCCCTTGTACCCTCATGTCCCCTCTGCCTCCTCATGTCCCCCCACCGTGTCCCTCTGTGTCCCCCCATGTACCCCTCCATTCCGTGTCCCCCCACATTCCCATCCCCCCATCTCCCCATGTCCCCCTGTGCCCTCCATGTCCCTTGTGTGTCCCTGTGCTCACCGTGCAGCCGGGGCAGAAGCAGGAGGCAGCTCAGCAGCCCCAGTGTCCTGGTGGGGGCCATCAGTCCCTTCCCGGGGGGCACTGGGCAGGATGGGGGATGCTTAGCTCCGTGCTGAGCCCCCAGACCCCATGGCAGGGGCATGGGCACCCCCAGCCTGGCCGGGAGGAGGCCATGGGGTGCAGCTTCAGGGGTCAGGGTGCTCCAGCAGTGCACAGGGAGCAGCAGTGGGGTGCAGGGATGCAGGGTTATGGGGTGCAGGGTTGTGGGGTGCAAAGTGAAGAAGGGGTGCAGGGTTGAAGGGTTATGGGGTGCAAGGTACAGGATTGAGGAGTGCAGGAGAGATGAAGGATTATGGGGAGAGACGCAGGAGAGATGCAGGATCAGTGGTTGCAGTGTTATGGGGTGCAGGAGTGCAGAGTGGGAGCTGCAGGACAGAGGGATTTGGGGCGCAGGGGTGCATGGTGTGAGGAACAGCACATGTGGTGAATGCAGGGAGCTAGGGTGCAGGGTGTGGAGCATGGGATGCATGGGTGCAGACTCATGCTGTGTGGTATAGGAGTCCTGGGATACAGGACAGAGGGTGCAGGGTGTTATGTGCAGGGGTGCAGGGTGCAGGGGTGCAAAGGTGCAGGGTGCAGTCATACAGGGGTGCAGGGGCCTGAAGAGTTGTGGCTGCAGAGTGGGGTTGCGGGGGCAGCAAGGATGCAGTGAGCAGGGGTGCAGGACAGGGGGATTTAGGGTGCAGCATGCAGGGGTGCAAGGAGGGAGCAATAGGGCATGTAGATGCAGGGAGCAGGGTTACAGGGATTTGGGGTGCAGGGGATTGGGGTGCAAGGGAGCAGGTTTTGGGGTGCAGGGGTGGGGTGCAGTGTCTCCAGCGGCCACCCCACGCCCAGAGCACCCTCAGGCAGAGCTGCAGCCCCAAGCCCCGGTGCCGCAGGGACTCACGTGTCGGTGCTCAGTGCTGCCGCAGCGCTGGCGGGACCTGAGCACCACCGGCTGCACTGGAGGGATTTATCCATGTCGGCCCGGGAGCCGCCCGTGTGTCACCCCAGGACCACAGTCACCCGGCCCCACAGCGTCACCCAGCCCCACAGCGTCACCCGGCCCCACAGCGTCACCCGGCCCCACAGCATCACCCCAACGCAACCGGGCCTGGCCCCACGGTGTCACCTGGCCCCAGTGCCGCAGCTCAGCCACGCGTGGCCCCGAAGCCTTTGATGGGAGCCAGCACAGGAGAGATGAAAGAGGCTCCATGGGCCCTGCGTGACGCGTGCGCTGCGTGTGCAGTGTGTGATGTGCTGCAGGTGCCACCTGTGCCACGTGTGCCACGTGTACCGCGTGTGATGCGTGTAACGTGTGACGTGTATGACGCATGTGCCACGTGCCATGGGAGCAACGTGAGCAGTGGATGCTGTGGGTGCTGTGGGTGCTGTGTGTCCCCCACCACCAGTGCTGCTCCGGTGGCCTCTCACCTCATGCTGACTCCTGCACAGCTGGTGGGTGCTGCCGCTGCACTGATCACCAGTAGCAGGGATTCAGGGCACAGGGAGAAGCATCCAGAGCTCAGGGTGCTCCACCGGGAAGTGTGCTGTGCAAGGGATGTGCAATTTGTAGCCCTGGGATGAGGGCAGGGGGTGCGCAGCTCCGTGCGGGATGAGGGCAGGGGATGCCCAGCTCCGTGCGGGATGAGGGCAGGGGATGCCCAGCTCCGTGCGGGATGAGGGCAGGGGATGCCCAGCTCCGTGCGGGATGAGGGCAGGGGATGCCCAGGGGATGCCCAGCTCCGTGCGGGATGAGGGCAGGGGATGCCCAGCTCCGTGCGGGATGAGGGCAGGGGATGCCCAGCTCCGTGCGGGATGAGGGCAGGGGATGCCCAGCTCCGTGCGGGATGAGGGCAGGGGATGCCCAGCTCCGTGCGGGATGAGGGCAGGGGATGCCCAGCTCCGTGCGGGATGAGGGCAGGGGATGCCCAGCTCCGTGCGGGATGAGGGCAGGGGATGCCCAGCTCCGTGCGGGATGAGGGCAGGGGATGCCCAGCTCCGTGCGGGATGAGGGCAGGGGAGCCCAGCTCCGTGCGGGATGAGGGCAGGGGATGCTCAGCTCCGTGCGGGATGAGGGCAGGGGATGCCCTGCTCCGTGCGGGATGAGGGCAGGGGATGCCCAGCTCCGTGCGGGATGAGGGCAGGGGATGCTCTGCAGGACAGTGCCCGCGGGTGCCCCCGGCCCCGCTGCAGCCGCAACCCCTGGCCGCGGTGCCGGTTCCTGGGTGCCTCCGTGTCCCTGGCTCCGAACCCGGGGGTCCTGTGCCAGGTTCCCCCAGCGCTTCACGCCCCGAGATCAAACCTTGCACGGCCCGGAAAGGAACAGAACTTCCCCGCGGTGCCACGGGCTGGGGCTCAGCGCCTGCCGTGGGACTCAGCCCACAGCAATGGGGTTTGATACCCATCTATGGGATAGGCAGGCAGCCGTGGGGCTCAGCACTGTTTTGGCAGGCAGCGCGGGGCAGCGGCTGTAATGGAAAGCTACTGATGTGGAAGGAGCCGCCCTGGCTGGAGCCTGCGGCGCTTGACAGGGCCCAGGGACCGCGCAACGCTGATCACCAGATAGCGAGACAACGAGAACGCCGATAACGGTAACGGTGATAACGATAACGGCGGTAGAGATAACGGTGATAACGAGAACAATGATAGTGAGGACGAGCCGCCCTTCCAGGAAAGCAGAAGTGGGCAACGGCCGGTGCTGCTTCTCAGAGCCATGTCAGCCCCTGGCAGCCATGGAAAATGGAGATGGGGTGGCTGAGAGTGGGATGGAGGGAGCAGGGACGCAGAGGGGATACTGGGGTGCAGGGGTAGGTGTGGAGTGGGATGCTGGGGTGCAGAGGGGGATGCAGAGGGGATGCGGAGGGGGGATGCAGGGGGGATGCAGAGGAGGGATGCAGAGGAGATGCAGGGGAGTGAGTACCTGCCTTTGGGTCCTGGTTGTGTCAAGAGCCGACAACCACAACAGTCACAAACCAGCCTCAGCCCCGGCTGTGCTGAAGGGGGAGCATGGCCGGTGCTGAGGGGAGAAGATGCTGGAGGTGATAAACACACCAGGACACCCCATTCTGGCTATGGTGATGGTCTTTGGCCCCTCTCCAGGCATGTCATGGCCTGGGCATCCCTGGGCCGGGTGCTGGAGCCGGGTGAGCTGCAGTGGTGCTGGGGGTCAGAACACTGCAGAATGTGTCTGTGTGTTCCCAAAACATGAGAGGATGAGGAGCAGCAGCATCAGCGCAGCCAAAGGGCAATTGTGCCGGGTGCCAGGAGGGACCACACAGTACATATGGGCTCCTACACCACATGTATGGGCTCCTACACAACATATGTGGGTTCCTACACATCACATATGGGCTTCTAAGCAACACATATGGGCTCCTGCACAGCAAATACAGACGCTACAAAGCATATGGGTGCCTACACAACATAAACAGGCTCCTACACAACATACAGGTGCCTAAACGACACATATGGGCTCCTACACAGCTCATATAGGCCCCTACCCAACATACACAGGCTCCTGCACATCACATACAGGCTCCTATACGGCATACATGGGCTCTTACACAACATACATGGATGCCCACATAATATGCACATGCTCCTATGCAACACATACAGCTGCCTATAGAACATCTATGGAACCATAAAACTACAGAACCAACCAGGCTGGGAAACAGCGTCAAGCTCATCCAGTCCAACCGTTCCCAGCCCTGCCAAGGTCACCACTGCCCCACAGCACTGAGGCCTCGTCTCCACGGGGTGTGAACACTTGCAGGGACGGTGCCTGCAGCCCTGCCCTGGGCAGCCTGTTCCAATGCCTGAGCATCCTCTGGGGCAGGAATTGTTCCTCAGCTCCATCTAAACCTGCCCTGGTGCAGCTTGAGGCCGTTTCCTCTTGTCCCATCCCTTGTTCCTTGGGAGCAGAGCCCAGCCCCTCCTGGCTCCATCCTCCTCTCAGGCACTTGTAGGGAGCCATCAGGTCCCCCTGAGCCTTCTCTTCTCCACACTGAACCCCTCAGGTCCCTCAGCCCTTCCCCATCACCCCTGTGCTCCAGGCCCTGCACCAGCCCCATTGCCCTGCTCTGGCCCTGCTCCAGCACCTCAATGTCTCTCCTGAAGTGAGGGGCCCAGAGCTGAACATTCGAGGTGGAAAAGGTGGGACCATGTGAACATCATGGAGCTCAACAAGGCCAAGTGCAAGGTCCTGCCCCGGGGTCAGGGCAGGCCCCAGCACAAACACAGGCTGGAGGGGACAGGATGGAGCAGCCTGAGGAGAAGGACCTGGGGTGTTGAGTGAGGAGAAGCTCCCCATGACCCGGCTGCAGGGTGTGCTTGAGCCCAGAACCCCCCCCGAGTGCTGGGCTGCACCCCCAGAGCATGAGCAGCAGCTCAGGGAGGGGACCCGTGGTCGCACGGAGCTTCTTTGCTGTCCCCTCTCTTGCCGGTGCACTGACTCCATGGTAATTCCCTTCCAACCTATCCCATGCCATGATCCACTCCTCAGGACACTGCGGTCCTACTGCTGCTGCCCCACAGGAGGTGTCACTGATGTCACTGGTGCCACTGGTCTAACTGGTGCCACTGGTCTCACTGATCTCACTGGTCTCACTGTTAACACTGATCTCACTGTTAACACTGGTTTCACTGTTAACACTGATCTCACTGGTCTCACTGTTAACACTGGTCTCACTGGTCTCACTGTTAACACTGGTCTCACTGGTCTCGCTGTTAACACTGGTCTCACTGGTCTCGCTGTTAACACTGGTCTCACTGGTCTCACTGTTAACACTGGTCTCACTGTTAACACTGGTCTCACTGGTCTCGCTGCTCTCACTGGTGTCACTGGTCACATTGGTGCCACTGGTCTCACTGATGTCACTGATATCACTGGTGCCACCGGTCTTACTGGTGTCACTGATATCACTGGTCTCACTGGTGTCACTGGTCTTACTGGTCTCATTGGTGTCACTGGTCTCACTGGTGCTGCTGGTGTCACTGGTCTCACTGGTGCTGCTGGCGTCACTGGTCTCACTGGTGCTGCTGGTGTCACTGGTCTCATTGGTGTCACTGGTCTCACTGGTGCTGCTGGTGTCACTGGTCTCATTGGTGTCACTGGTCTCACTGGTGCTGCTGGTGTCACTGGTCTCGCTGGTGCTGCTGGCGTCACTGGTCTCACTGGTGTCACCAGAGCCGTTGCAGAGGCACTGCAATACCAGCCCCATTCCAGGAAAGCAGAAGTTGGGGGTTCCAGGAACGTGCCCCCGGATCAGCCATAAAAGCTCTGAGCACCGGGGCCGGATCAGCTCGGACACAGGGAGCGACCGAGGGACCAGCCTGGGCCCCGACACCCACTGACCGCCAGAGACACGTCGGAGCTGACTGGTGAGTGCCATGGGAGCCAGCACCCAAACAGCACCCATCCTACACCCAGCCGTGGGGTGCACAGCCCCACCCATCGTCCCGATGCCGTCCCATCCGCAGGCAGGATGCGCGCAGGGTCCTGGCTCCCTCCTCGCCTGCTCGGCTGCCTGCTCCTCGCTGCCTGCCTGGGAGGTGATTCCTGAGCCCAGCCCTGGGACACCGCTGGAATTCCTTGTGACCCCCCGCGGGCAGCGCCCGATCCAACACCCCCCGAAACCCCCATCTCTTGCACCCCTGAACCCTGAAACCACAACACCCCCATCCCTGATCCCAAATCCCTCATCCCAGATCTGACACCTCTTCCCTGATCCCAGCTCCCCGATCATCTCCACTCCCTGCTTCTTAAACCCCAATTCCCAACCCCAATCCCTGTTCCCAGATCTCAGTTCCTACTCCCTGCTCCACAGTTCCCAACCCCTGGTCCCCAGTCCCTGATCCCATCCTCATCTCCATCCCATGGGAGCCCAAGTCCCAGCCCTGCCCATGGAACCCCTCCCAGGGACTCCCCTGAGGGAAATGGGGGTGTCCCTGGATGGGGGGTCCCATGAAGGGGTGTCCCTGGGTTTAGGGAGCAGAGGGTGCTCTGGGTGCCCCCCCATCACTGTGTGCCCGGTGCATTGCAGGGTGCCTGGGTGCCCCGCCGGCCCCCGCCCCTGTGCAGGGGGGAGTCGCAGCCTCCTGCCCCCAGAACTGGCGCCTCTTCAGGGGCTATTGCTATGGGTTCTTCCAGGAGAAGCTGACGTGGGATGAGGCTGAGGTAGGTCCAGGGGGTCCGGGGGCAGGGGGGGGTCCGGGGGTGCTGGTGCTGGATGCTGACGTTCCCGTGCCCCCCAGGCTGAGTGTGAGCGCTACGGGCCCAAGGGGCACTTGGCCTCCATCCACAGCCAAGGCACCAGCCGTGTCCTGGCCGCGTACCTGGAGAGCCAGAGCCACGCCACAGACCACATCTGGATCGGGCTCCATGACGAGGAGCACGTGAGTGATGTGGGGCTGACCCGGGACACGGGGAGACCATGGGGACATGGGGGACACAGACCCAGCATGGGCACAGCCTGGGACACACGGACCCAGCATGGGCACAGCCTGGGACACACGGACCCAGCATGGGCACAGCCTGGGACACATGGATCCAGCATGGGCACAGCCTGGGACACATGGATCCAGCATGGGCACAGCCTGGGACACACGGACCCAGCATGGGCACAGCCTGGGACACATGGACCCAGCATGGGCACAGCCTGGGACACATGGACCCAGCATGGGCACAGCCTGGGACACATGGATCCAGCATGGGCACAGCCTGGGACACACGGACCCAGCATGGGCACAGCCTGGGACACATGGATCCAGCATGGGCACAGCCTGGGACACACGGACCCAGCATGGGCACAGCCTGGGACACACGGACCCAGCATGGGCACAGAGACACACGTGGGGACACGAACACACCATGAAACACATTGACACAGCATGGGCACCCAGACACACGTGGGGACACGGACACACCATGAAACACATTGACACAGCATGGGCACCCAGACACACGTGGGGACACGGACACACCATGAAACACATTGACACAGCATGGGCACCCAGACCCAGTGCAGGGACGTGGACCCAACATGGGACACACAGACCCAGCATGGGCGCACAGACACAGCATGGGGACATGAACACACCATGGCACCCCCTGACCCCCATAAGACACACGGACCCCCCATGTGCCTCCAGTCCCGACAGTGGAAGTGGACGGATGACTCAGTCTACGACTTCAAAAAGTGGGACGTGGGACAACCCAACAACATGTGGGACAAGGAGGACTGTGTGGTGCTGTACCACCTCTCAGGTGAGCCACGAGGACAAGGGGACATGGGGGCATGGGACATGAGGGTGTGTGGTAACCCTGGGGGAGTCGGGGCGTCGGTGCTAAAGGGGTGACAGAGGTGATGGAGGTGGGGTGATGGAGATGAGATGACGTAGGTGGAAAATGGAGATGGGAATGATGGAGAAAGGGGTGACAGAGACGGGGCGATGGATGTAAAAGAGTGTGACGTGGGGTGCTGCTGGTGGAAGGGGGCTGCTGGCGGGTGCTGCTGGTGGAAGAGGGGTGCTCGGGTGTGCCAGTGGGGGCTGGTGGTCTAAGGGGTGTGCCGGTGGTGGGAGGGGAGTTCTGGTGGGTGCCTGTGGGTGCTGGTTGGTGCCGGCGGTGCCTCTGAAAACCCTTGCCCATGCCCAGGTTTCAAGCTGTGGCACGACTACCCCTGCGACAGGAAGTTCTCCTTCCTGTGCCAGAACCAGCTCTGAGGAGCTGCGCCCTGGGAAGGGGGGACCCTGCGAAGCTCTCCTGCCTGCACCCCGCAGTGTATCCCCAGCCCTGCATCCCCCTCGTGCACCTCCCCATGACCCCCCCAGTACCCCGGGCACCAATAAAGTTCGTCCCCAGCACCCAGCACCCGCCCGTTCTTCTCCCACCACACGGGTGGGCACCCGCCAGAACCACCTGTTTCCCATGGATGGGGGCAGCGGGGACAAAGGGGGGCTGTGGGAGCACCCCTGCCATGGGGGACTCCTGCTGCCACGGGGACGCCTCCTGGACACAGCAGAGAACACACGGGGCCAGGCGTGCTCGGGGGGACTTTATTGTAGGGGAGGGACGTGGAGGTCCGGGGGTGGCGGGAGGTGACGGGGCTGATGGGGGGGGACAGGTCTCTGGGTGCCCCTCCTTAGGCCGCGTATTTGCAGATGAAGGGTTTCCTCTCGCTGCAGGACTCGATGTCCCAGGACATGAAACCTGCAGGAGAGGCACCAGCACTTAGGCCAGGCCCCGTAACTGCCCCCCAACCACCCCCAGCTGCCCCACATCACCCCCAACCACCCTCCACCACCCCACATCCCCCTCCATCACCCGCATCCCCCCGCCCATCATCCCTGTCAGGCGCTCACCGGCCGCATCCTCCAGCGCGGCGCAGCGCGGCCCCGCGGCCCCGTCGTCCCCGTCCCAGGCCGAGTAGCGCCGCCGGGACCCATCCACCCAGGACCAGGCCTGGCCCTGGGCACCGCCACGGGTCAGCCACAGAGGCGGGGACGGGGACAGGGACAAGGACGGGACAGGGACAAGGATGGGCAGGGACAGGGACAAGGATGGGGACAGGGACAAGGATGGGACAGGGACAAGAATGGGCAGGGACAGGGACAAGGATGGGGACAGGGACAAGGATGGGACAGGGACAAGAATGGGCAGGGACAGGGACAAGGACGGGACAGGGACAAGGACGGGACAGGGACAAGAATGGACGGGGACAGGGACAGGGACAAGGACGGGGACAGGGACGGGGACAGGGACAGGGACAAGGACGGGGACAGGGACAAGGACGGGGACAGGGACAAGGATGGGCAGGGACAGGGACAAGGATGGGCAGGGACAGGGACAAGGACGGGGACAGGGACAAGGACGGGACAGGGACAAGGATGGGCAGGGACAGGGACAAGGACGGGGACAGGGACAAGGACGGGGACAGGGACAAGGACGGGGACAGAGACAAGGATGGGCAGGGACAGGGACAAGGATGGGGACAGGGACAAGGATGGGCAGGGACAGGGACAAGGACGGGGACAGGGACAAGGACGGGGACAGGGACAAGGACGGGACAGGGACAAGGATGGGCAGGGACAAGGATGGGGACAGGGACAAGGACGGGACAGGGACAGGGACAAGGACGGGGACAGGGACAAGGACGGGACAGGGACAAGGATGGGCAGGGACAGGGACAAGGACGGGGACAGGGACAGGGACAAGGATGGGCAGGGACAGGGACAAGGACGGGGACAGGGACAGGGACAAGGATGGGCAGGGACAGGGACAAGGACGGGGACAG